>NC_045990.1:22990653-23290653 GCF_010909765.2 Amblyraja radiata
CCTTTTACTTCGCCGCAGCTATTATCAATTTCTAGAAAGATTGTCCTCCATAGTGGAGACGCCGTTGCTTTCTGAATTGTAGAGTTCAGTTGGGCAAATTGCTTCTGAAGATCTTTAGTAATGTCCTTTAATAATCTTAGCTCTTACCGTTTCTTCCCAGCTTTTCATTTCTTTCTCCTTTGTATCACTTCTCGCAGCCATATCGCTTGTGGTTGTTGAGGCTCCAGCTCCTCTTCCAAACTTTCAAAGTGGGTTCAGGAGTGGTTTCAAGGTCATCCAGAGTTTTTTGGAGCTGGAGATGATTGTAGTCTTCTTGGGTCCTCTGACCTTTCTCTTTTTCATCCGATTTTACCGATAAATCATTTAAAATCCCAATCCACTGGCACCGTTTGATGGAATCAATACCTCGACGTTCAGCAATCCCGGTAAGATTTTTACATCTATCCTGGCATGGGAGTCAACTTTAAACACAATTTGTCTGGAGGAGAGCTCAGTGCAGCTGCCTTCACTGCTTCATAGCAGCCACCGGAAGTCTCCCCCATGCACTCTTAGCGGCTTTCCGACAGCACAGCCATTCCTGCCTGGTTCCCATTGCGGTGAAGAACATGCAGGCATGGCAAGTGGAAAAAGGATTTATTAAAGTTTAACATTTGAATGACTATTAAAATATAACAACAATTTAAATGTAAAACATGAGATTTATTAAGTTCTTTTTGTTGTGTCTCTTGTTATGTCTGTTGCTCACTGCCTCTTGATGACTCTTTGCTGTTGATAAAAAAAAAATTCTCTCTATATTAAACATTTTTAATATAGAGAGATTGAGCGATCAAATTTTTACAAAGAAAATTGAGAATTTGCCTCAAAAAATCATCATTCTGTGCAGGCTTGCAAATTTAATCTCACAGCACTCCAAGCAGAGAGCAGGCACCCAAATCGGAGGAGAGCCATCTTGAGGAACGGCTGCTAGCCAGCAGCCGTGAGTTTTTAATTCGTTTTTTTTAAAAGTTTTTAGTGAGTCCCTGTTTAGTGATGTCTGGAGATATGGACTTTTAAATGTATACAATTTTACTTCTAGGTCCCTACCTGGTCGGGAGGCAGTTCTTTCTCCGGGCTGCCCGTCGGACCCGTCCTCGTGCCTAACTGCGGGCTTGGAAAGCGTTTCTTCGCGGGGACAGCCCAGCACCTCGGCCTCGGTGGCGGCATAGCGCTGGAGCGATATCGTGGAGCGCGAGCGGGCGATGCCTTGCCTGGGTCGCCGCGCTGGATCGACGCGCTGGAGCTCCGGTGAGCTGTGACCGCCGTGTTCAACACCTCTGGGCTGTGGGTCTACGGAGCGAGCGGGCGGCACCGATTTCACAACATCGGGAGAGCTGGGACCTCCAAACCGGCGCGGGCCTTGTCGGCTTCGGAAGCCGCGGTCTCCAGCTAGGAAAGCGGCCGTTCAGGTGGCCAGCCGCTGAGAGGACTCTCCCGACGCGGGGCAAGAACACCCGTTGAGAACGGCCAGGAACATCGTAGAGGCAATTGCGGTGGCCTCAATAGGTCTGATTCGGGGTGAAATTGGGGTGGGGACTGGACATTGTGCCTTCCCCCACAGTGGTATCCATTGTGGGGTGATGATTTTGTCTGTAAGGTAATCCTGTTAGTCTTTGTCAAGATGGCTGCTCGTGAAGGGAGAGTGCGCTGGGCTGTATGTGAAGAGGGGGAGGGGGAAGGGAGCTGGCGTGGCAGGGTGGAAAGGGGGGTGTGAGGGGGGAAGCGAGGTGTGGATGTGGGGGGGGAGTGGGGGGAGGGGGGTTGGGTGGGGGGTGGGGGGGGGAAGGGGGCGGAAGGGGGAGGGAGGGAGGGCGGAACAGGGGGGGGTGTGGGGTGGGGGGGGAAGGGGTTGGGGTGTGGAGGGAAAGGGGGGGAAGGGGTGGGTGGGGGGAGAGGGGGGGGGGGAAGGGGGGGAAGGGGGGGGGGGGGGGGGGCAGGCGGGGGTGGGAGGGGGAGGGTGGGGAGGGACAGGGGGAGAGGGACAGGGGGGGAAGGGGGGTGTGGGGAGGGGGGGGGTGTGGAGTGGTGTGGGAGAAGGCGGATTTGGGTGAGAGGAGGGTGGGGGAAGGGGTGGGAGGGGGGCGTGGTGGGAAGGGGGTTGGGGAAGGGGGTTGGAGGGAGGGGGTTTAGGGGAAGGGGGTATGGGGAAGCAGGGTGGGGAATGGGGTGGTGGAAGGGGGCGGTGGGGGGTTGTGGGGGTAGGCGGGTGTGGGTTTAGGGTGGGTTTAGGAAAGAGGGGTGGCGGAAGGGGGGCTGGGGATGTGAGGGGTGGAAGAAGTGGGTGAATGGTGGGGAAGGGGGGTTGTGGGTAGGGGGGTGGTCACAGCAGACGCAGCTCGCACTCTGCTCACCCCGCACCTTAAGCTTTTGGCCTCATGCAGTAGCTCCCGTTCCCACTCCGATTTCACTCAGGGGCTTCCAGTTCAACGTAACATGCTGCTCACAGACTCAGTCCCGCCTCTGGGACTTTAGTCTCCGCAGGTGCCAGAAGGGGCGTTACCTTCATGGTGATTGACAGGCGAGAAGACCAATCTGCTAATCTAACGATTTTTTATACCTTCATAACTTTTCTGGTATTTGTCCGATCGGAACAAAACTTGGTGTGCTTGGTGTAGAGTTGAACGATGAGTAAGATGGCGAAAAATCTTAGTGATATATATTACCGTCTTTGCGCAAATTAAAAAAAATGCAAACCCGAAGTGCTCAGGATAGATAGATAGATAGATAGATAGATAGGAGAGAGTGAAAACAGTTAGTTAAGTACAGGTCAAGGACAGGCAGACTTGACTCAGAACTGCTGTAGCTTTGGGAGCAACAACAGCAGCAGGAGGAGATTAGCAAGAGATACGACTGATTGGCTCTAGCCCAAGTGGGACGAGAGAAGTGAGTCAGTGCTGGGAAAACAATTGAAAACTGAGGGAATTTGGTTTGTAAATTGGTAAATCAGGCAATTTATCAGTCAATTTAAGTAAGACTGCTCTTAGGGAGCGGCAGTGAGTGAAGTGCCCTGTGAGAAAAGTGTGAGTCTTTGGCTCGAGAGGTCTTCGGAGAGGAGGCTGAGGAGAAGAGACTACGCAAAACACGCAGAGGGAGAGACGAAAAGAAGGAGATGTCAGGCAAGCTGATTCAGTGTGATGCTTGCAGTATGTGGGAGGTCAAGGACACCGCTGGTGCCTCTGGCTGCTACAAATGCGAAAAGTGCATCCAGGTAGAGCTCCTGAAGGGCCGTGTTGGGGAACTGGAGAAGCAAGTGGATGACCTCCGGTTCGTCCGAGAAACTGAGTCGTTCCTCGACAAGTCTTACAGTACGATTGTTACACCTAAGGTACTGGAAGAGAGAAGGTGGGAGACAGTGAGAACGGGAGGGAAGCATGGAATGCCAACGTCCCCGGGGGTTGTACCTCTTGTGAACAGGTTCACCCACTTAGAAGCTGTCGGGACAGAAGAGGTGTTTACACTGGGCGGCGGACTGGCTTGTGATGCGAATAGGGCTGTTGAGCCAAAACCAAAAAGGCCTAAGGCAGGCAACGCCATTGTAGTAGGAGACTCCATTGTGAGAGGTACGGACAGGGGTTTCTGCGGCAACAGACGGGATGCGAGGATGGTGTGCTGCCTTCCTGGTGCCAGGATCCAGGATGTCACGGACAGAGTGCAGAAAATCCTCAAGGGCGAAGGTGAACATCCGGAAGTGGTAGTGCATGTCGGCACAAACGATGTCGGAAAGAAGGGGATGAATATTCTGCAGCGTGACTTTAGAGAGCTCGGAAAAATGCTGAAAAGCAGGACCTCCAGGGTTGTTATCTCCGGTTTGCTTCCAGTTCCTCGTGCTGGCGAGAGCAGGAACAGGGAGATACGGGACCTGAACGTGTGGCTGAGGAACTGGTGCACGGGGCAGGGATTTAGATTCTTAGATCACTGGGATCTGTTTTGGGGTAAGGGGGAACTGTACAAAAGGGACGGATTGCATCTTAACAGGTGTGGGACCAGCATTCTGGCAGGCAGGTTTGCCACTGCTACACGGGTGGTTTTAAACTGAATAAGGGGGGTGGGGTGTCGAATGGGCTAGTGGAGGATGGAGTTAAAGGGAAAGGGTTTCTTAAATGTGTGAGCGTAGAGACAGAGGGGTGTAAAATGAGGGTAGAAGCAATAGGTAGCAAGGTGAAAAGTAAAAGTGGCAGGCCGGAAAATCCAGGGCAAAAATCAAAAAGGGCCACTTTTCAACAAAATTGTATAAGGGGTAAGAGTGTTGTAAAAACAAGCCTGAAGGCTTTGTGTCTCAATGCAAGGAGCATTCGTAATAAGGTGGATGAGTTGAATGTGCAGATAGCTATTAATGACTATGATATAGTTGGGATCACGGAGACATGGCTCCAGGGTGACCAAGGCTGGGAGCTGAACATCCAGGGATATTCAATATTCAGGAGGGATAGAGAGAAAGGAAAAGGAGGTGGGGTAGCGTTGCTGATTAGAGAGGAGATTAACGCAATGGAAAGGAAGGACATTAGTTTGCAGGATGTGGAATCGGTATGGGTAGAGCTGCGAAACACTAAGGGGCAGAAAACGCTGGTGGGTGTTGTGTACAGGCCACCTAACAGTAGTAGTGAAGTTGGAGATGGTATCAAACAGGAAATTAGAAATGCGTGCGACAAAGGCAAAACCGTTATAATGGGTGACTTCAATCTACATATAGATTGGGTGAATCAAATTGGCAGGGGTGCTGAGGAAGAGGATTTTTTGGAATGTATGCGGGATAGTTATCTAAATCAACATGTAGAGGAACCAACGAGAGAGCAGGCTATTTTAGACTGGGTATTGAGTAATGAGGAAGGGTTAGTTAGCAGTCTTGTTGTACGTGCCCCCTTGGGCAAGAGTGACCATAATATGGTTGAGTTCTTCATTAGGATGGAGAGTGACATTGTTAATTCAGAAACAATGGTTCTGAACTTAAAGAAAGGTAACTTTGAGGGTATGAGACGTGAATTGGCCAAGATTGACTGGCAATTAATTCTAAAAGGGTTGACGGTGGATATGCAATGGAAGACATTTAAAGACTGCATGGATGAACTACAAAAATTGTTCATCCCAGTTTGGCAAAAGAATAAATCAGGGAAGGTAGTGCATCCGTGGATAACAAGGGAAATCAGGGATAGTATCAAAGCGAAGGATGATGCGTACAAATTAGCCAGAAAAAGCAGCATACCGGAGGACTGGGAGAAATTCAGAGACCAGCAGAGGAGGACAAAGGGCTTAATTAGGAAAGGAAAAATAGATTATGAAAGAAAACTGGCAGGGAACATAAAAACTGACTGCAAAAGTTTTTATAGATATGTGAAAAGAAAGAGATTAGTTAAAACAAATGTAGGTCCCTTGCAGTCAGAAACAGGTGAGTTGATCATGGGGAACAAGGATATGGCGGACCAATTGAATAACTACTTTGGTTCCGTCTTCACTAAGGAAGACATAAATAATCTGCCGGAAATAGCAGGGGACCGCGGGTCAAAGGAGTTGGAGGAATTGAGTGAAATCCAGGTTAGCCGGGAAGTGGTGTTGGGTAAATTGAATGGATTAAAGGCCGATAAATCCCCAGGGCCAGATAGGCTGCATCCCAGAGTACTTAAGGAAGTAGCTCCAGAAATAGTGGATGCATTAGTAATAATCTTTCAAAACTCTTTAGATTCTGGAGTAGTTCCTGAGGATTGGCGGGTAGCAAACGTAACCCCACTTTTTAAGAAGGGAGGGAGAGAGAAAACGGGGAATTACAGACCAGTTAGTCTAACATCGGTAGTGGGGAAACTGCTAGAGTCAGTTATTAAAGATGGGATAGCAGCACATTTGGAAAGTGGTGAAATCATTGGACAAAGTCAGCATGGATTTACAAAAGGTAAATCATGTCTGACGAATCTTATAGAATTTTTCGAGGATGTAACTAGTAGCGTGGATAGGGGAGAACCAGTGGATGTGGTGTATCTGGACTTCCAGAAGGCTTTCGACAAGGTCCCACATAAGAGATTAGTTTACAAACTTAAAGCACACGGCATTGGGGGTTCAGTATTGATGTGGATAGAGAACTGGCTGGCAAACAGGAAGCAAAGAGTAGGAGGTAAACGGGTCCTTTTCACAATGGCAGGCAGTGACTAGTGGGGTACCGCAAGGCTCAGTGCTGGGACCCCAGCTATTTACAATATATATTAATGATCTGGATGAGGGAATTGAAGGCAATATCTCCAAGTTTGCGGATGACACTAAGCTGGGGGGCAGTGTTAGCTGTGAGGAGGATGCTAGGAGACTGCAAGGTGACTTGGATAGGCTGGGTGAGTGGGCAAATGTTTGGCAGATGCAGTATAATGTGGATAAATGTGAGGTTATCCATTTTGGTGGCAAAAACAGGAAAGCAGACTATTATCTAAATGGTGGCCGACTAGGAAAAGGGGAGATGCAGCGAGACCTGGGTGTCATGGTACACCAGTCATTGAAAGTGGGCATGCAGGTGCAGCAGGCAGTGAAGAAAGCGAATGGTATGTTAGCTTTCATAGCAAAAGGATTTGAGTATAGGAGCAGGGAGGTTCTACTGCAGTTGTACAGGGTCTTGGTGAGACCACACCTGGAGTATTGCGTACAGTTTTGGTCTCCAAATCTGAGGAAGGACATTATTGCCATAGAGGGAGTGCAGAGAAGGTTCACCAGACTGATTCCTGGGATGTCAGGACTGTCTTATGAAGAAAGACTGGATAGACTTGGTTTATACTCTCTAGAATTTAGGAGATTGAGAGGGGATCTTATAGAAACTTACAAAATTCTTAAGGGGTTGGACAGGCTAGATGCAGGAAGATTGCTCCCGATGTTGGGGAAGTCCAGGACAAGGGGTCACAGCTTAAGGATAAGGGGGAAATCCTTTAAAACCGAGATGAGAAGAACTTTTTTCACACAGAGAGTGGTTAATCTCTGGAACTCCCTGCCACAGAGGGTAGTCGAGGCCAGTTCATTGGCTATATTTAAGAGGGAGTTAGATGTGGCCCTTGTGGCTAAGGGGATCAGAGGGTATGGAGAGAAGGCAGGTACGGGATACTGAGTTGGATGATCAGCCATGATCATATTGAATGGCGGTGCAGGCTCGAAGGGCCGAATGGCCTACTCCTGCACCTAATTTCTATGTTTCTATGTTTCTATGTTTCGATAGATAGATAGATAGATAGATAGATAGATAGATAGATAGATAGATAGATAGATAGATAGATAGATAGATAGATAGATAGATTAGACCAAGGGTAGACCCATTGGGTCTGCTACCCCAGCGCAAGTTTCCACCACTCACCCGTTCCCCCAATGCAGCATGTTTCTCCAAAGCAACTTTGCTCCAATCATGTACAGCCCCCAAAAGCGCAAGCGCGGCTTATTTCTCCTCAGCCCCCAGCACTCCCTTCTCCTCATCTTCACCCTCCCTTTTCAATCCCTAGAGAGGGGAAGGGGGTGGGGTGGGGGTGAGAGAGGAGGGTGGTAGAGAGGGAGAGGGTGAGGGGGTGAGGGAGGGGGTCACGAGGCGGATGGGGTGAGGGACGTGGTCACGAGGGGAGGGAGCAATGAGAGGGAGGGGTGGGAGAGACGGGGCCATGATAGGAGGGGGTGAGGGAGGGATGGGGCCATGAGGGAGGGGGTGAGGGACTGAGCCATGAGGGGGTGAGGGATGGGGCCATGAGGGACGGGGCCATGAGGGGGTGAGGGAGGACGGGGCCACGAGCACAGGCTCCGTCGGGCGTTGACAGCTCGGTCCACATCACTCCTCCGGAGGTTCCTCCTCCTCCGGCACCGGCTCGATGTGGGGGTTCGGGTCATCATACAACTCCCGCAACTGCAACCAGAGAGGAGTAAAGGTTAGTTACTGCAAGTGGGGAGGGGGGCAGGGGAGAGGTGGGGGGGGGTGGAGGGGGGGGGAGAGAGGGTGGGTGGTTGGAGAAGGGGGGAAGAGAGAGAGAGAGGAGAGAGGGGGAGAGAGAGAGAGAGGGGGGTGGGGGGAGGGAGGGCAGAGTGGGAGATGGAGATGGAGGGAGGGAGGGGAGAGAGGGAGAAAGAAGGAGGGAGAAAGGGAGAGAGGGAGAGAGAGGGGGAGGGAGAGACGGGAGGGGGAGAGGGAGAGGGAGAGGGATGAGAGAGAGATATGTGGGGGAGGAAGAGGGGAGAGAGGGTGGCAGAGTTGGGGCACAGGGGGGAAGGAGAGAGGGAGAGAGAGAGAGAGAGAGAGAGAGAGGGAGAATGAGGGAGGGTGTGGGAGGTAGGGCCAATCTCCTGGTGTGTAGCAGCCCATACGTGGTGAATAAAGGTGAGACGTCAGGCCGGTTCAAAGAGTCATTTATTCAGTGGTGACACGTGAGGTTGGTGCGGAAGCCGCCGGTCGGAAGAGACACAGTTGCATCTCCTCGACCAGCGAAGGGAGAGTGTCCTGCGAAAACAGCCCCCAGTTACGATGAGGGGAAACAAACTAGATAAAATAAACAAAACAATTCCTGAACCGGGCATGGGCAAGCAATGAACACAAAATTAACAGTGACATGACAAATTACAGTGCAATCAGTGTCCAAAGTTCAAATTGTCCATAGTGCAGTATAGTGTTGCAGTGGCAGCCTCTGGACAGAATGTGGCGCTGCAACCGTGCTCAGGCTGCAGGGACGGCATCCGGCCGGAAGGTGGCACTGTGAACGGCGGTGAGGCATCCGGTCGGAAGGTGGTGCTGTGGACGGTAACTTTGTGAGTTCGAGTTTCTCTTCCGGCCGGCCACGGCGGCCATGTTTGTAGTCGTCGGGCCGCTTGTTTTATGCAGCCGTGGCGATCATGTTTGTAGTCGTGTGGCAGCTTGTTTCAGGCAGCCGTGGCGGCCATGTTTGTATTCGTGCGGCCGCTTGTTTTATGCAGCCGCGGTGGCCATGTTTGTAGTCGTGATGCCGATTATTTCAGGCAACCGCGGCGGCCATGTTTGTAGTCGTGCGGCCGCTTGTTTCAGACAGCCGCGGTGGCCATTTTGCCGGGCGGCTGAAGCGACTTCGCCAGCGATTGAATCCCTGGGCCGGACAGGCAGCCAGCATCCAGGGATTCTTCAGAGCCCATGCGGTGAGGTGAAGAAAGGGCGTCTGCTGCAGGCCCCAGGTAAGCCCGAGCTATCGGGTGGCTAGGTCCTGGGCTGCGGCTGGCCTGTTGCGGTGCTGGGTCTGCAGCCATGTCCGCGGGGAGGCCCGGTGCAGTGCCGTGAGGTGAGGCCGGGGCAGGGCCTAGAGCCTTGTCTGCGGGTAGGCCCGGAGCGGTGCAGGTGAGGCCCGCTGCGGTGCAGGTGAGGTGAGGCCGGGGCAGTGCAGGGTGTGGGCCTAGCCCATTGTCGGGAGCGGGAGAGTGGCAGGTACTCTATCTCTGCTCCCACGGCCATCAGACGTGTCGGCATTGCTCTGTGTGTGGCAGGAGGCTGCTACGCTCGCAGCTCCTGCAGCAGCTGGTGGAGCAGCGGCGGCTGGTAATACCTCTTCGCTCCGGTGGTTGGCTCCGGGCAGGTCATGCGGGGGAGCATGGCGGCTGTCGCACAAGGCGGTGCTGCCCCGAGCCGGAGGAGGGAGAGAGCGCAGCAGCGACGGCTTCTCAGCTCCAGTGAGCAGCAGGTGGTGGGAAGAGGCGGCATACGTTGGCGCTGGCGCTGTTTGTTCGCCGCTTCTCCGTTTGCTATTGTCTGTTACTATTGTAAAGCGACTTTGAGTCTTAGAAAAGCGCTATAAAAATAAATTTTATTATTATTATTATTACGTCACTGCAGGGTCGGGTTGGCTGCAGCGTCATCCTGCAGGGCTGGGCAGCCGGCTGCAGACATCAGGTCTCCCGAGGCTGCGTGCTTCAGCAGAGTCCAAATTTCAATTCGGACAGACGGGGGGTCACCAGTGTAGCATCACCATGCGTGCTGAATAAAGGTGATACGTCAGGCCGGTTCACAGAGTCATTTATTCAGTGGTGACACGTTAGGTAAGGCGGCTAACTATAAGTACAATGCTGCTGTTAGCTGAGCGAGGTTGTTCCCTCGTGCTCAGCTACCGGTTGTCTGCCAAGGTCTCGCGGTTGAGAGAGCTTTAGTACCAGGACACTCCCTCTAGCCCATGATGTCACGTGCCCGCCCTCGTATCTCCTGACGAGGGTTCGAGCATGAGTGGCCCGTGTTTAGGCTGACGCCACACTGGCATCTTTGTTCTAATTCCCATTTACTATTTAGGGGTCTGTAGTACACCCCCCAACATAGTTATCATCCCTTTCTTGTTCCTCAACTCCACACAATATCCAAACGGTCCGTAATATCACCTCTGACCACTGCTGTGACATCCTCCCTAACCAATAATGTAACCCTCCCATCTCTTTTACCCCTCACCCCCATCTCTCCTGAAGCAACTATTCCTATGGAGGTGCTGGAAGTCTGGATGGTGGCAAATGTTGTGCCTTGATTCAAGAAGGGCTGCAGGGAAAAAGCTGGGAACTAAAGGCCATCAGTAGTTGGACAGTTAACAGAGAGTATTGTGAGGGATGGGTTATACAGGCATTTGGATGGGCAAGGGCTGACGAGGGACAGTCAGCATGGTTTTGTACGTGTTAGATCGTGTCTCACAAATCTGATTGATTTTTCTGAAGAAGTGACCAAATAGGTTATCTCCGGTTTGCTTCCAGTTGCTCGTTGCTGGTGAGGGCAGGAACAGGGAGATAGAGGATCTGAATGTGTGGCTGAGGAGCTGGTGCAGGGAGCATGGCTTTAGATTCTTAGATGACTGGGATGTGTTTTGGGGTAAGGGTGAATTGTACAAAAGGGACGGGCACCATAACAGGCGGGGGCCCAGCATTCTGGCAGGCAGGTTGTCACCGCTGCACGGGTGGGTTTAAACTAATTTGTGGGGGGGAGTAGACAAATTAGAAATACAACGATGGAGTTAAAGTGAAACAGAGTATCGGAAAAAGTTATTAAAGACACCAGAATTAACGGGGCAGAAAGCTCACGAAGGTATAGGAGAGTATGGCCAAGTGAAATAGGAATCAATGTGAAAGGTGAAGGGAGTAATGGATTACAAGTATTATACGTAAGATATATGTGAAGAGAAAAAGATTAGTTAAAACAAATGTAGGTCCCTTGCAGTCAGAAACAGGTGAATTGATCATGGGGAACAAGGACATGGCTGACCAATTGAATAACTACTTTTGGTTCTGTCTTCACTAAGGAAGATATAAATAATCTGCCGGAAATAGCAGGGGACCAGGGGTCAAATGAGTGAAATCCAGGTTAATCGGGAAGTGGTGCTAGGTAAATTAAAGGCTGATAAATCCCCAGGGCCAGATAGGCTGCATCCCAGAGTACTTAAGGAAGTAGCCCCAGAAATAGTGGATGCAATAGTGATAATATTTCAAAACTCTTTAGATTCTTGAGTGGTCCTGAGGATTGGAGGGTAGCTAATGTAACCCCACTTTTTAAAAAGGTAGGGAGAGAGAAAACGGGAAATTGCAGACCAGTTAGATAGATAAATAGATAGATAGATCCTTTCGGTCTGAATGAAATTATGTTGACTGCAGTCATAAACAGAATCAATAATAACAAAACATACAATAAAACACAAATTTAAACATCCACCACAGTGAGTTCACCAAGCACATCCTCACTGTGATGGAGGCAAAGTCTTAGTCTAACATCGGTGGTGTGGAAACAACTAGAGACAGTATTAAAGATGGAATAGCAGCATATTGGACAGTGGTGAAATCATTGGACAAAGTCAGCATGGATTTATGAAAGGTAAATCATGTCTGCGAATCTTATAGAATGGTTTGAGGATGTAACTAGTAGAGTGGATAGGGAGAACCAGTGGATGTGTTACATCTGGACTTTCAGAAGGCTTTCGACAAGGTCCCACATAAGAGATTAGTATGCAAACATAAAGCACACAGTATTGGGAGGTCAGTATTGATGTGGATAGAGAACTGGCTGGCAGACAGGAAGCAAAGAGTAGGAGTAAACGGGTCCTTTTCAGAATGGACAGGCAGTGATTAGTGGGGTACCGCAAGGCTCCGGTGCTGGGACCCCAGCTATTTACAATATATATTAATGATTTGGACGAGGGAATTGAATGCAACATCTCCAATTTGCGGATGACACAAAGCTGGGGGGCAGTGTTAGCTGTGAGGAGGATGCTAGGAGACTGCAAGGTGAAACTGGATAGGTGGGTGAGTGGGCAAATGCATGGCAGATGCAGTATAATGTGGATAAATGTGAGGTTATCCACTTTGGTGGCAAAAACAGGAAAGTAGACTATTATCTGAATGGTGGCTGATTAGGAAAAGGGGAGATGCAACAAGACCTGGGTGTCATGGTACACCAGTCATGGAAAACATTAGTTACAAAATTCTTAAAGGGTTGGACAGGGTAGATGCAGGAAGATTATTCCCGATGTTGGGGAAGTCCAGAACTAGGGGATACAGTTTAAGGGTAAGAGGGAAATCTTTTAGGACTGAGACGAGAAAATCATTTTTTACACAGAGAATGGTGAATCTATGGAATTCTCTGCCACAGAAGGTAGTTGAGGCCAGTTCATTGGCTATATTTAAGAGGGAGTTAGATGTGGCCCTTGTGGCTAAAGGTATGGAGTGAAGGCAGGGATGGGATACTGATGTGGATGATCAGCCATGATCATATCGAATGACGCTGCAGGCTCGAAGGGCCGAAAAGTCTACTCCTGCACCTATTTTCTATGTTTCTATGTTTCTATACATGAATGCACAAAATATAAGAAATAAAGTGGATGAACTTGAGGCTCAGTTAGAAATTGCAAGCATGATGCTGTGGAAATTACAGAGACATGGCTGCAAGAGGACCAGGGTCTGGAACTGAATATTCAGGGGTATATACTGTAAGTACGTCCTAACAACAAGACAGACAGGTGGGTAGAGTAGCTCAGTTGGTAAGGAATGAAATTCAGTCCCTTGCGAGGGCGAATATAGAATCAGGAAATGTTGAGTCTGTATTGATAAAACTGAGGAATTTTAAGGGTAAAAAGACCCTCATGGGAGCTATCTACAGGCCCCCAAACAGTGGCCTGGATATAGGGTGCAAGTTGCATCGAGTTAAAATTGGTATATTGCAAATGGAATGCTACAGTGGTTACGGGAGATTTCAACATGCAGGTAGACTGAGAAAAGCAGGTTGTTGAAGGACTCCAAGAAAGGGAGTTTGTGGAGTGCCTCCGAGATTGATTCTTAGAGCAGCTTGTACTGGAGCCTACCAGGGAGAAGGCAATTCTGGATTTAATGTTGTGTAGGTACAGCAGGCAGTGAGGAAAGCTAATGGCATGTCGGGGAAGGTGTGACCTGTACATAAAGGACGGGTTGCACTTGAACTCAAGGGGAACCAATATCCTGGCGGGGAGATTTGCAAAGGCTACTGGAGAGACTTTAAACAAGAACGGTTGGGGGGGAGAGACTCAAATAGAGAAAGCTAGTAGACATAAGAGATTAGTATGCAAACATAAAGCACACGGTATTGGGAGTTCAATATTGAAGTGGATAGAGAATGGCTGGCAGACAGGAAGCAAAGAGTAGGAGTAAATGGGTCCTTTTCAGAATGGCAGGCAGTGATTATGGGGTACCGCAATGCTCGGTGCTGGGACCCCAGCTATTTACAATATATATTAATGATTTGGATGAGGGAATTGAATGCAACATCTCCAAGTTTGCGGATGACACAAAGCTGGGGGGGCAGTGTTAGCTGTGAGGAGGATACTAGGAGACTGCAAGGTGAAACGGATAGGTTGGGTGAGTGGGCAAATGCATGGCAGATGCAGTATAATGTGGATAAATGTGAGGTTATCCACTTTGGTGGCAAAAACAGGAAAGTAGACTATTATCTGAATGGTGGCTGACTAGGAAAAGGGGAGATGCAACAAGACCTGGGTGTCATGGTACACCAGTCATGGAAAACATTAGTTACAAAATTCTTAAGGGTTGGACAGGCTAGATGCAAGAAGATTATTCCCGATGTTGGGGAAGTCCAGAACTAGGGGATACAGTTTAAGGGTAAGAGGGAAGTATTTTAGGACCGAGATGAAAATCATTTTTTACACAGAGAATGGTGAATCTATGGAATTCACTGCCACAGAAGGTAGTTGCGGCCAGTTCATTGGCTATATTTATGAGGAAGTTAGATGTGGCCCCTGTGGCTAAAGGTATGGAGTGAAGGCAGGAATGGGATACTGATGTGGATGATCAGCCATGATCATATCGAATGACGCTGCAGGCTCGAAGGGCCGAAAAGTCTACTCCTGCACCTATTTTCTATGTTTCTATGTTTCTATGAAAGTAGGCATGCAGGTGCAGCAGGCAGTGAGGCCAGTTCATTGGCTATAGTTAAGAGGGAGTTAGATGTGGCCCTTGTGGATAAGGGGATCAGGGGGTATGGAGAGAAGGCAGGTACGGGATACTGAGTTGGATGATCGGCCATGATCATCTTGAATGGCGGTGCAAGCTCGAAGGGCCGAATGGTCTACTCCTGCACCTATTTTCTATGTTTCTATGTTTCTATACATGAATGCACAAAATATAAGAAATAAAGTGGATGAACTTGAGGCTCAGTCAGAAATTGCAAGTATGATGTTGTGGGAATTACAGAGACATGGCTGCAAGAGGACCAGGGCTGGGAACTGAATATTCAGGGGTATATACTGTAAGTACGTCCTATCAACAAGACAGGACAGGTGGGTAGAGTAGCTCTGTTGGTAAGGAATGAAATTCAGTCCCTTGCGAGGGGGAATATAGAATCAGGAAAATGTTGAGTCTGTATTGATAGAACTGAGGAATTTTAAGGGTAAAAAGACCCTCATGGGAGTTATCTACAGGCCCCCAAACAGTGGCCTGGATAAAGGGTGCTAGTTGCATCGAGTTAAAATTGGTATATTGCAAATGGAATGCTACAGTGGTTACGAGCGATTTCAACATGCAGGTAGACTGAGAAAAGCAGGTTGTTGAAGGACTCCAAGAAAGGGAGTTTGTGGAGTGCCTCCGAGATTGATTCTTAGAGCAGCTTGTACTGGAGCCTACCAGGGAGAAGGCAATTCTGGATTAATGTTGTGTAGGTACAGCAGGCAGTGAGGAAAGCTAATGGCATGTCGGGGAAGGTGTGACCTGTACAAAAAGGACGGGTTGCATTTAAACCCAAGGGGAACCAATATCCTGGCGGGGAGATTTGCAAAGGCTACTGGGGAGACTTTAAACAAGAACGGTTGGGGGGGAGGGACTCAAATAGAGAAAGCTAGTAGACAGTGTGTGAGGCAGGAGTCAGCGAAGGGAAGCACTCAGACCCAACATGTAGGGGAGAAAGAAGAAAAAGATAATAAACAGAGAATAAGAGGTGGTGGGTTTCTTAAATATTTTAATGCTAGGAGCATTGTAAGGTGGATGAGCTGAGAGCCTGGATTAACACCTGGAAGTATGATGTTGTGGTGATTAGTGAAACATGGTTGCAGGATGCTGTGATTGGAAACTAAATATTCCAGGATTTCGTTGCTTCAGGTGTGATAGAATTGGAGGTGCAAGAGATGGAGGTGTTGGATTGCTTGTCAGGGAAGATATTACAGTAGTGCTTTGGCAGGATAGATTAGAGGACTCATCTAGGGAGGCTATTTGGGTGGAACTGAGAAATGGGAAAGGTGTAGCAACACTTATAGGGGTGTATTATAGACCGCCTAATGGGAAGTGAGAATTGGAAGAGCAAATATGTAAGGAGATAGCAGATATTAGTAGTAAGCACAAGGTAGTGATTGTGGAAGATTTCGATTTTCCACACATAGACTGGGAAACACATTCTGTAAAAGGGCTGGATGGTTGGAGTTTGTAAAATGTGTGCAGGATAGTTTTTTTGCAGCAATACATAGAGGAAAAAGAGAGAGATCTACAATAATTATTGGCAGCATGGAGTAATGAGGCGCTTGAGGAGTATAAAGAATGTAAAAGGAATCTTAAGAAAGAAATTAGAAAAGCTAAAATATATGAGGTTGCTTTGGCAAGTAAGGTGAAAGTAAATCCAAAGGGTTTCTACAGCTTTATTAATAGCAAAAAGATAACGAGGGATAAAATTGGTCTATTAGAGAGTCAGAGTGGACAGCTACCTGCAGAGCCATAAGAGATGGGGGAGATATTGAACATTGACACCACCTCCAGTTTCAATTCCATTTGGAATATTTTGGAGGACCAAGAAACCAAGGACCAAGCACAATTTATTTTCTTTGATATTCACCAAGGAGAAGGATATTGAATTATATGAGGTAAGGGAAAGAAGTAGAGTAGCTATGGAAACTATGAGGATCAAAGAAGAGGAAGTACTGATACTTTTGAAAAATATAAAAGTGGATAAGTCTCCAGGTCAATGATCTCCTGGGGCTACGACAGAAATATTTCAAATGTCTTTAGAAACGGGAATGGTGCCGGAGGATTGACGTACTGCACATGTTGTTCCATTGTTTAAAAAGGGTTCTAAGAGTAAACCTAGCAATTATAGACCTGTTAGTTTGACGTCAGTGGTGGGCAAATTAATGGAAAGGATACTTAGAGATAATATATATAATCATGTGGATAAACAGGGTCTGATTAGGAACAGTCAACATGGATCTGATGCCTGGAAGGTCATATTTGACTAATCTTCTTGAATTTTTGAAGAGGTTACTAGGGAAATTGATGAGGATAAAGCAGTGGATGTTGTCTATATGGACTTCAGTAAGGCATTTGTCAAGGTTCCACATGGATGGTTGGTTAAGAAGGTTCAATTGTTGGGTATTAATAGTGGAGTAGCAAGATGGATTCAACAGTGGCTGAGTCGCCGGAGTCAATGGTGAGAAGCAGGTCATTATGTATCTTCAACAAGGCAGACTGTCTACTGTGGTGGGCCCTGAAACATGATTGGAAAGTTTCCAGGATGGTATTTTGGTGAAGGTAAGGCATAAGTTGACTTAAAATTACCTTTTCATGGACCTTGGAAATGAAAGGAAGTTTGGAAATAGGTCTGTAGTTGCTAGGCAAGCAAGGTGGGGTCTAGGTTTGTTTTTTTCAGGAGGGGCTGGACCACCGCATGCTTGAAGCAGGTAGGAACAGTGTCAGTGGCCAGAGAACTGTTGATGATGGCGAGGGTGCTGGGACCGACTAATGCAGTGACATCGTTCAGAAGGGCAGAGGGGACAGTGTCGAGGGGGCAGGTGGCAGGTCTCATGGTGGTGACCAGCTTTATAAGGGAGGGTAGAGTAACGGGTTGGAAACAGCCTAATTGTGAAGAACAGACCAATAAGACAGCTAGGTCATGGATGAGAGGGTAAATATTCGATCTGATGTTCTTAACTTTGCTGGTGAAAAATTTAGTAAATTCTTTGCTACGTTTAACAGATGTGGGGGGCAAGTCTTTTACACAGAGTGGTGGGGGCATGGAACGTGCTGCCAGAAGTGGTGGTGGAGGCTGATACGATAGTGGATATTACGTTTTTTGGTGAGGAATGTTTGTATGCAGGAAATGTAGGGATATGGATCACGTGCAGGCAGAGGTTTAAATTGGCATCATGTTCGGCACAGACTTTGTGGGGCGATGGGCCTGTTCCTGTAATGTCCTGTTTAGTTTGGAGATACAATGCGGAAACAAGGCCCTTCAGCCCACCCAGTCCGCACTGACCAGTGATCCCCGCACACTAGCACTAAACTACACACTATACTACACACCAGGGACAATTTACAATCATACCAAGCCAATTAACCAACAAACCTTTACGTCTTTGGAGTGTGGGAGGAAACCGAAGCACCCAGAGAAAACCCACGCAGGTCACGGGGAGAACGTACAAACTACGTACAGACAAGACCCATAGTCAGGATCAAACCCGGGTCCCTGGCGCTGTAAGCCAGCAACTCTGTCGCTGCACCACCGTGCTGCCTTTTTCTATGTTCCATGCTCCCCACCACTGATACCTGAGCTTGCAGACCCCGCTGGGTCACGAGTTAAACCTGGACCAGAGTCTCCACTCCCTGCTCCCTGAGGTTCCAGAGTTGTGTCCAACGGTGGATCTGGAAGAAGAGAGAGGAGGGGGGACAGGGAGGGTTAATGAGTAAAAAGACATTGAACAGCTGATCGGGAGGGAAGTCGGCTGCAGAGATCAAGAGTCACCAGTCCGTGCTGACAGCAACACACACCAAATTTTACTTTGGAGTCACGTGAGTGACTACGTGAAGGTCGTCACCACGCATGCGCGTCATTACGTCTGATGCATTGCGCAATGACTGACTGGTGGGCGCGTTGCTCCTTTAAGCGGTAAGTTTTAAAACGCTCAGGTAACTGTTGATAACTTATCTGAGGTCGTTGCTCCTGGTTCGGGGTTTTTTTTGCTTACCTTTCAGCATCGGACTTCAGGAGAACATGTCCAAGGTAAAGAGGTGGGCCGCGACGAAACCGGCTACAGAAGACCGTGGGCCTGCGGGCAGCAGGCGGCCGCCAAATTCGCCTTTAGGGTCGCTGGCAGAGGAGCCTGCGGTTACAGACTTGGTGCTGCCAGAAAGCGCCTTGGCTACTCCGCAGAGGAGGAAAGCCACCAGAAAGTCTGTGAGGGGCCTGGACTTAGATGAGTCGGGCCAGGAGGTGGAAATTCTCGTCCTTCTATGGGCAGCGTTGTTGGCAGGCTGACCCACATGGAGAACCTAGTGGAGAGGTTACTCCAGAAAGATATGCTACAAAGGAGGGAGCAATCGGAGCTTGGGGATTACAGAGAACCCGAGGCAGAGGCACCTGTGTCAGGGCTGCAGAATATCTCCCTCTCTGATGAGGAGAGCATACGAGGCCAGTGTTATACTGACCCAGAGTACGGAGGCACAGCTGGGCAGCATGCTTCATGGCATGAGGGGCAAACATCGGATGTATCCCCTATGGCATCCAGATTTGCTATCCCTGCCCTAACAGGGGAGCCATTGGGAGAAGAGCTTGCCATGAGCATAAATTATCTGGCCTCCCATCAACTCCAAGACCAAACTATGGGGGAAACTACTGCCAAGTATAATACTCCACTGAACTGTGCCTCACTAAGTGGCCCGGTTGTAAACCAATCTATCTGGGGACACATTGGAGCCCAAGAGGTTAAAATTCAAAACATTCTCAGGCTACTTGCCTCAGGCATCACGGCCTTTGCCAGGTCAGTGCCCCTCTCTGATACCCAGCCGGACGCGATGGCATTAATGTGCAATGCACATTTTGAAATCAATTGCCTCAGGAAGAATGCCATCCGTCCTGCTCTAAACCCAAAATTTGCTGAGCTTTGCAAGCCGGGGAATGTCCAACTACCAAACCTCCTGTTCGGAGAAGACTTGCCTAAACAGGTAAAGGAGCTGGATGAGGAGGCTTAAACCGTCAGCCTTATTAAGGCACCTCCCAAGGTATCATCTCTCCTGCTACAGTAACCCTACCCTCCTCTCCACACCAGATGGTTCGCCGGATATGGTGGACGTGGTTCTGAGCAACAAGCACAGAAACCTTTTTTAGGGCAGGGCCCAAGCAGAGCCATGTTCAAGATGCGGGGATGGCGTCCTCCAACAGCCCTACCCCCAGACCACGGGGGCAGAAGCTGAGACCATACCGCCCGTAACCACTAAGGTAAGTGAGCCTGCGATGGATCAGTTACAAATTGGGGGGAGATTACAAGTTTTCTTACATGAATGACATTGGATAATATCTGACCCGTTTATACTGCACAGTATACAAGGTTTCTAAATTGAGTTCATTTCTGACTTGGCTCCACCCACTCAGCATCCACCTAGCCGCACTTTTGTGTCACGTTTTCACAACAGGAGTGTATGAGTGCACAAGGAGAAATTGAGTCTTTGCTCAAGAAAGGGGTAATTGAGAGGTTGTGTCGTGAGCCTCACTAGTTTGTGTCCAACATAATTACTACGCAAAAGAAGGATGGAGGATGTCGAATTATCCTTGATTTAACTTAGCTTAACACCTTTGTGCAGTATAAACACTTCAAAATGGAAACTTTTGTCACTGCCAAACAACTGCTTTCCAAGGGATGCTACATGGCAAGCATTGACCTCAAAGATGCTTACTATTCAGTGGCCATTCATGAAGATCACAGGAGATGTTTGAAGTTTAACTGGATGGAGCAGTTGTGGCAGTTTAACGCATTGCCTAATGGTTAACCTCAGCCCCCAGACTAGTCACTAAATTGCTAAAACCAGTCCTGGGGCTACTCAGGGCACAGAATCATATAGTCATGGCATATTTGGACAACATCTTAGTCATTGGCAGGACTTTGGAATTAGCTGAATTATCTGTGTCAGCTACAAAACTCATTTTTGAGAAACTGGGGTTCTTAATCCATCCAGTTAAGTCTAAATTGGTACCATCTACGATAATTGACTATTTGGGATTCACCATTAACTCAGAACACATGTCAGTGACTCTGCCTCGGGGCAAGCAATTCGAGTTAATTGAAGCCTGCAGGAAAC
This sequence comes from Amblyraja radiata, assembly GCF_010909765.2. Taxonomy (NCBI): domain Eukaryota; kingdom Metazoa; phylum Chordata; class Chondrichthyes; order Rajiformes; family Rajidae; genus Amblyraja; species Amblyraja radiata. The sequence goes on from NC_045990.1 coordinate 23,011,198, forward strand.
TCATTGTTAACCTTCTATTAGACATGTGGCTAGTATAATTGGAAAATTAGTAGCTGCTTTCCCAGCTGCTCAGTTCGGGCCTTTGCACTACCAAAACTTACAGCGTGCAAATGAACTCAAGCTGCATAGAGGTCGCTTCGATAGACCCATGCAATTACCAACTGAAGCCCTGGCTGAGTTACAATGGTGGGTTACCAATATTCAGTATTGTTCTAGTACTATTTTAGTAGATACACCATCAGTTATCCTGCAGACTGATGCCATTGCGCTAGGTTGGGGTGCTACTGACACCGTCTCGAGCTGTGGTGGCAGATGGGATCTGCAGGAGTCATCGATGCTTCAGTCACACGGTATTAACTACTTAGAGTTGTTGGGAGCACTCTAGGGTTAAAGGCTTTTTGTACCAACATGCATCATGTGCATCATGTCCAACTTCAGATTGAAAGCACTACAGCAGTAGCGTACATTAATCACAGGGGTGGAAGTAAGACTCTAACCTGTGATAAATTGTCTAATCTCATCTGGCGCTGGTGTATTGCGAGAAACATCTGGGTTTCAGCTATCTACTTACCAGGTAGATATAACACGGTGGCAGACACCAGGTCACGAGAGTTTAATGACAACAAAGAATGGATGTTGAATCACAAAGTGTTTAATGACATTGTCGTTCGTTATGGTGTACCGAACATTGATCTGTTTGCATCCAGGCTGAATCATCAGTTACCAATTTACGTGTCATGGGAGCCAGACCCAGGGGCTGTAGCAGTAGCTGCATTCTCGCTACACTGGGGTGGGAAATTTTTGTATGTTTTTCCCCCATTCTGCCTCATTAGTCGATGTTTGGCCAAAATCAAGCAAGACTCCGCCTCTGGCATATTGGTAGTACCATACTGGCCTACTCAGCATTGGTTCCCACTGGTTCTAGCTTTAATTACACAGCCTTTTATGGCAGTGCCCAAGAGCAGAAATCTGCTGGTACACCAGGGGAAAGCCACCCTCTTCATGACCGTATAAATTTATTGGTTTGCAGATTCTGAGGAGACCGTTCCTGGGGCTCGGGCTTTCACATCGTACGATAGATATCATCACTGCGGCCTGGAGGAAGAGCACCCAGAAACAGTACATCACTCACATAAGGAAATGGGAGATGTACTGTTTCCGCTCTAATATTTCATATGACACGGCTTCTATCACGGATGTTTTGGAGTTTCTTTCGTCACTTTTCTATGATCACAAGCTCAGTTACAGTGCCATTAACAGTGCCAGGAGCGCTTTGTCATCTTATTTATGGCTGGGGTCAGGGAACCACATGGTAGGATCTCACCCTTTAATAACTAAGATTATGAAGGGCATTTTTAACTCCACTCCCCCTAGGCCCAGGTATTCACATATATGGGATGTGAGCGTGGTTCTCACACTGCTCCGTCTGTGGGCACCAGCTTCATCTCTGTCTCTGCACCATCTTATACTGAAAGTAGTCATGCTCATGGCACTGGCCTCAGCACAACGGGTCCAGACATTGCATAAACTCAGACTGGACAGTATGGGTACATCATGTAATAACATCACCTTTTTTGTTCATGATCTCATTAAGCAGAGTAGGCCAGGGATATTGTAAAGTAAAAAGTAAAGTAAAGTAGCCTTTATTGTCATTCAGACCTTGCGGTCTGAACGAAATTTTGTTGCCTTGCAGTCCTGCATATAGTAAAAAAAATGGCAAAAACACACAAAAAACACAAATTAACATCCACCACAGTGAGTTGAATACTCCTCACTGTGATGGAAGGCAAAAGTCTTAGGTCTTTGTCTCTTCCCTTCTTATTCTCCCTCTGCGCCGAGGCGATCCAGGCTTCGGATGTTGTGACCCCGCCGGGCGATGGTAAGTAATGTCAGTCCCGCGGCTGAATGACTCAAATTGGGGCTCAAATTCAGTTTTATGGCATGCCCCTCAGATCCACGATTGTGTGTGGTGTCACACATACTTCAATACATAAAGGTCACTAAGAGCCTGAGAGGACCGGAACTCTCCTTCTTTGTTAGTTATACCAAACCTCATAAAAAGTCTACGGTGCAGACCATCTCTAGATGGATTAAACAGGTTCTGGCGTGTGCAGGATTGGACACCGACACGTTTAAACCTCATTTCCACCAGGGCTGCATCGACATCAGCAGCAAGGGATATGGACGTCCCTCTCGACCACATTCTAGCGGCTGCGGGATGGTCTACTGAGCGGACGTACCAAAGGTTTTATAACAAGCCTATCGCCAGACCGGGGATTTTTGCTGTTTCTGTTTTAAGTTCTGTTTCACAGTTTCCCCCTGGGTGAGAGGGGTCACTGTTATTTTTCTTTTGTTATTAAAGCATCAGTAATCCTTATTTTTCATCAGTATCCTTTTTTTACCTGACCCTTGGCCAAGCACAAGTTCCCTCCCTTATCCTTGAATGGTCCAACCTAATCCCTGCTTATCCTTGTTTTTAAAATGTAGGTACAAAATATAGGATTCCCTTTAATCTGATTTGACAAAGTCAATTTGTGGCCCCTTTTGTCCCTTCTAATTGCTTGCTTGAGTTCTTTGCTCCTTGAATTATATTCCTTTAAATCATTCCTTTAATTCCATCTTAAACTTGCATACATTTGTTCTCTCCTTTAGACCCAATTTACCTCTTCAGTCATACGAAGTTCTCTTACTTTGCAATCCTTATCCCTCCTGCTTACTGGAACATGGAACAGTCCTGAACTTTAATCAAATGTCCTTTAAATGACTGCCACATGTCAATGTGGACTTACTAACAACTGTTTCCAATATTCCCTCCTGAGCTCCCGTCTAATAACAACATAATGTGCAATTCCAATTTAGTACCTTATAGCAAAGTCCAAATTTATCCCGATACAAAACAAAATAAAACATACGGAGTCATGATCACTTCCTCAAAATGCTCTTCCACCGCAAAACCAGTCACCTGGCCTGATTCGTTTCCCAACACATGGATAAGTATGTTTAAGAATGAACTGCAGATGCTGGAAAATCGAAAGTAGATAAAAATGCGACAGAAACTCAGCGTGTGAGGCAGCATCTATGGAGCAAAGGAAATAGGCAATGTTTCGGGTCATAACCCTTCTTCAGACTGATGTAAGGGTGTGGGGGGGGGGGGGGGGGGGAGGAAGAAAGGAAGAGGTGGAGCCAGAGGGTTGAGGGAGAGCTGGGAAAGGGAGGGGAAAGTAAGGACTACCTGAAATTAGAGAAGTCAATGTTCATACCGCTGGGGTGAAAACTGCCCGAGCGAAATATGAGGTTCTGCTCCCCCAATTTACGGCGGTCCATGGAGGAGGCCCAGGACAGAAAGGTCGGATTCGGAATGGAGGGGGAGTTGAAGTGCTGAGCCACCGGGAGATCAGATTGGTTATTGTGAACCGAGCGGAGGTGTTCGGCGAAGCGATCGCCAAATCATGGATAAGTATGTTCCCTTCTCGGGCTGGACTATCCATGTACTGTTTCAAGAAATCATTGTGGATCTAACTCACAAATTCTGCCCTATCTAAACTATTGGTACTCAGTAAATCCCAATCCATATGGGGAAGTTAAAGTCATCTACTGAGATAACCCTGTGAGTTTGGCATCTTTCCGTCTACATATTTGTTCTACTATGTCCTGCTGGCTATTGAGGGACCTACAGTACAATCCCATTTGGAATGCTTGTATCTTTCTTAGTTTTGAGCTCTACCCCACAGCATGTTTTCTCTAAGTGAGGCAGTGACCTTCTCCCTGATTTGTAGAGTAACTGCTTCTTTGTCACATCTTTATCACATCTGAAACATCAAAACCCTGGAACCTATATAACCATATATAACCATATAACAATTTCAGCACGGAAACAGGCCATCTCGACCCTTCTAGTCCGTGCCGAACACGTATTCTCCCCTAGTCCCATATACCTGCGCTCAGACCATAACCCTCCATTCCTTTCCCGTCCATATAACTATCCAATTTATTTTTAAATTATAAAAACGTACCTGCCTCCACCACCTTCGCTGGAAGCTCATTCCACACAGCCACCACTCTATAGGCTGCAGTCATGTCCTTCTCACAACCACATTTTCGGCAATGGCCACAATATCACAGCTCCAAGCACCAAATTAAGATCTACACTACGTTCATCTGGTTTGTCGAAACCAGAAACTATAGATGCTGATTTACAGAAAAACGAGACAAATAGCTGGAGCAACTCAGCAAGACAGGCAGAGTCTCTTGAGAACATGGATAGGAAACATTTCAGGTTGGGACCCTATCCATGTTCTCCAGAAATGCAGCCTTATGTACCGAGTTACTTTAGCATTTTGTGTCATTTTGTTCTTCATTTGTCCCTTCTTTGATGCTTGCTGGTTATAACCTCTGCCTTACCTAGTCCTTCTACATGCTGACATACTACTCTGGTGCCAGCCCCACTGCTTCTCTCACTTAAACCCTCCTGAGTAGCACGTGGATATTGAGTACAAGGATATAGGTCCCCTCCAGTTCAGATGCAACCTGTCCCTCTCGCAAAGGTGACGTATGCGCTAAAGAGTTCCCAATGGTCTAATAATCTGCCATCCTGACATCTGCCCCCTGAGCCACGCATTCATCTGTCCTATCTGTCCGTTCCTACCCTCACTGACATGTGGCACGGGAGTAATCTGGTGAGTAGGTCCTGCTTTTTAATCTTTTGCCTAACTTCCTATATTCATTCTACAGGACCTCATCCCTTTTCCTGCCCATGTCATTTGAGGAAAACATTCATTGCTTCCAGCTGCTTATCCTCCCCCTTTAGAATGTTCTGCACCCACTTAAAGACATCCAGGATCCTGGCACCTGGGAGGCAACACACCATTCTGGAGTCTTGTTTGCTGCCATTGTTGATAGTGGTTCGACATTTCAAGAGCATGTGGATGATTTACCAAAATTGTTCATTCCTCCGTAAAAATAGCAGACCAATTAATGATAGAATTTTGTACTGTCTTTGCAAAGGAGGAAACTAATGATCTCCGAGAAATGTTGATGAATACAGGGTTCACGTAAAGGGTAGGAACCAAATAAAAGCCGTACTTTGGGGAATTAGGGGTATTGTAGGGATAGAAGACTGATTAATTGCCTGGGCCCGGTATCTGCTTCCCAAATTAATTTAGGAAGTGATCCTTAAAAGAGCAAATGTGTTAATTTCAGGAACAGTTCCCATTGGCCAGAAGGTAGCAATTGTAACACCAATATTTTTTTTAAACTCAGTCATGGGAAAATAGAGAATCAGAGACGTGTTTGGCTGACATCATTGGTGAGCACAGTGCAAGAGGCATTAGGTTTAGGTTTATTATTTTCATGTGTACAGAGTTACAGCAAAAAGTTTTTATCTGCACTTTATCAGGTCAAAACAGATAATACTATACACAAATACAATCAAACTAAACACAGGTATCACAGGAGCAGCGGAAAGAAAATAGTTTCTCTTCAGATAATACTGGACATGAATACAATCAAGCTAAGTGGCAGATGTGGCGGTGCTGCCCAAGTAACTGCGGCTCGCCTGCAGTCCGTCCGTCTGTCTTTCCTTTTTTTTGTTTTAATTTTGTCTTGTTAGATGTATGTTTTACTCCATTTTTAGTTGTGGGGAATGGGGGAAACTTATTTTTAAATCTCCCTTCAACGGGGATGCGACCTTTTCCTTGTTGTATCTCTGCCTCCATCTGCGCTGAGGCCTAATATCATGGAGCTGGCGGCCTCCAACTGGAATCGACCTTGGGGGCTCCTGTGGCAGAGCCTATGGACTCTGGCTGAGTTAGGAGGCTGTGATGGCGCTGTGGCTGCAACCCGACTTCGGAGCTTCAGTGGCAAGCCCTGTGGACGGTAACATCGGGAGCTCGCAGGTCCCTGGTTGGTGACCGATTTTCGAGTGCTCCCGCAATAGCAGCTTCGTCCGAAAGTCCAAAGTCCGCAATGAATTAGGCTGGAGAATTGGTACAGCTTAGGCTGTATAGGCTGGAGAATTGGTACAGTGGTCTGATAGCAGAGGGGAAGTAGCTATTCCTGAGTCTGGTGGTATGTGTTTTGAATTGTAAAATATACAATAATGGAACACTTGGAGAAGAGTGACAGAACTGGATAAAGTAATCAGAAACAGGAAACTATGTTTGGCAAGCATGCTGGATCTTTTTGAAGATATAACAAGATGTAACCAGCAGAATGGGGGAGAAATAGTGGATATGGTTCACGTTCAGACAGTTATTGATAACATCCCATCTAAGAGGTTATGGCGGGTGTGGTCAGTGCTTTTTCTTTCTTCCGTAAATCTTCTGTTGTCTAGTACTGTAGAGACGGCAGTTAGGGGAGGAGGTGAGGCAGGATGTGGGAAATCAGGGAGACTTACAATGTCCCCGAGGACTACACCTGGGTGAGGTGAGCCCAGCTGCAGGACCTTACTCTGGAGCAGCAGCTGGATGACCTAGGGATCTGGGAGAACAGAGAAGGTCATAGATAGCACAGTTACAGTTGGGTGGTCATGCCGAGAGTATGGGCAGAATGTAGACGGATGATCACCAGGAAAGGGAGCAGGCAGAGAGTGCAGTAATCCCCTGTGGCCATTCCCCTTGACAACAGGTATGCCCTTTTGGATACTATTTAGTAGGGGGATGTCTGGTCAGGGGAGAGCAGCAGCAGTCAGGTCTGTAACATTGGGCATGGGTCTGAGTCACAGCATGGAAGGGTGAAGAGAAAGGGCAATAGAAAGGAAGGACATTAGCTTGGAGGATGTGGACTCGATATGGGTAGAGCTGCGAAACACTAAGGGGCAGAAAATGCTAGTGGGAGTGGTGTACCGGCCACCTAACAGTAGTAGTGGAGTTGGGGATGGCATCAAACAGGAAATTAGAAACACGTGCAACAAAGGTAAAACCATTATAATGGGTGACTTCAATTTAAATATAGATTGGGTGAATCAAATTGGCAGGGGTGCTGAGGAAGAGGATTTCTTGGAATGTATGCGGGATAGTTTTCTAAACCAACATGTAGAAGAACCAACGAGAGAGCAGGCTATTCTGGGTATTGAGTAATGAGGAAGGGTTAGTAAGAATTCTTGTTGTACGTGCCCCCTTGGGCAAGAGTGACCATAATATGGTTGAGTTCTTCATTAGGATGGAGAGTGACATTGTTAATTCAGAAACAAGGGTCCTGAACTTAAAGAAAGGTGACTTTGAGGGTTTGAGACGTGAATTGGCCAAGATAGACTGGCCAATGATTCTTAAAGGGTTGACGGTGGATATGCAATAGATGGCATTTAAAAACTGCATGGATGAACTACAACAAATGTTCATCCCAGTTTGGCAAAAGAATAAATCAGGGAAGGTAGTGCATCCATGGATAACAAGGGAAATCAGGGATAGTATCAAAACAAAAGAGGAAGCCTACAAATTAGCTAGAACAGCCTACCAGAGGACTGGGAGAAATTCAGAGTCCAGCAGAGGAGGACAAAGGGCTTAATTAGGAAAGGGAAAATAGATTATGAAAGAAAACTGGCAGGGAACATAAATACTGACTGCAAAAGTTTTTATAGATATGTCAAGAGGAAAAGATTAGTTAAAACAAATGTAGATCCCTTGCAGTCAGAAACAGGCGAATTGATCATGGGGAACAAGGACATGGCAGACCAATTGAATAATTACTTTGGTTCTGTCTTCACTAAGGAAGACATAAATAATCTGCCGGAAATAGCAAGGGACCGGGGGTTAAATGAGATGGAGGAACTGAGTGAAATCCAGGTTAGCCGGGAAGTGGTGTTAGGTAAATTGAATGGATTAAAGGCCGATAAATCCCCAGGGCCGGATAAGTTGCATCCCAGAGTACTTAAGGAAGTAGCCGCAGAAATAGTGGATGCATTAGTGATAATTTTTCAAAACTCTTTAGATTCTGGAGTAGTTCCTGAGGACTGGAGGGTAGCTAATGTAACCCCACTTTTTAAAAAGGGAGGGAGAGAGAAAACGGGGAATTACAGACCGTTAGTCTAACATCGGTGGTGGGGAAAATTCTGGAGTCAGTTATTAAAGATGGGATAGCAGCACATTTGGAAAGTGGTGAGTTCATTGGACAAAGTCAGCATGGATTTATGAAAGGTAAATCATGTCTGACGAATCTTATAGAATTTTTCGAGGATGTAACTAGTAGAGTGGATAAGGGAGAACCAGTGGATGTGTTATATCTGGACTTTCAGAAGGCTTTCGACAAGGTCCCACATAAGAGATTAGCATACAAACTTAAAGCACATGGTATTGGGGGTTCAGTATTGATGTGGATAGAGAACTGGCTGGCAGACAGGAAGCAAAGAGTAGGAGTAAACGGGTCCTTTTCACAATGGCAGGCAGTGACTAGTGGGGTACCGCAAGGCTCAGTGCTGGGACCCCAGCTATTTACAATATATATTAATGATCTGGATGAGGGAATTGAATGCAACATCTCCAAGTTTGCGGATGACACGAAGCTGGGGGGCAGTGTTAGCTGTGAGGAGGATGCTAGGAGGCTGCAAGGTGACTTGGATAGGTTGGGTGAGTGGGCAAAGGCATGGCAGATGCAGTATAATGTGGATAAATGTGAGGTTATCCACTTTGGTGGCAAAAACAGGAAAGTAGACTATTATCTGAATGGTGGCCGATTAGGAAAAGGGGAGATGCAACGAGACCTGGGTGTCATGGCACACCAGTCATTGAAAGTAGGAATGCAGGTGCAGCAGGCAGTGAAGAAAGCAAATGGTATGTTAGCATTCATAGCAAAAGGACTTGAGTATAAGAGCAGGGAGGTTCTACTGCAGTTGTACAGGGTCTTGGTGAGCACACCTGGAGTATTGCATACAGTTTTGGTCTCCTAATCTGAGGAAAGACATTCTTGCCTTAGAGGGAGTACAGAGAAGGTTCACCAGACTGATTCCTGGGATGGCAGGACGTTCATATGAGGAAAGACTGGATAGACTCGGCTTGTTCACGTTGAAATTCAGAAGACTGAGGGGGGATCTTATAGAAACTTACAAAATTCTTAAGGGGTTGGACAGGCTAGATGCAGGAAGATTATTCCCGATGTTGGGGAAGTCCAGAACTAGGGGTCACAGTTTAAGGATAAGAGGGAAGACTTTTAGGACCGCGATGAGGAAATCATTTTTTACACAGAGAGTGGTGAATCTGTGGAATTCTCTGCCACAGAAGGTAGTTGAGGCCAGTTCATTGGCTATATTTAAGAGGGTTAGATGTGGCCCTTGTGGCTAAAGGGATCAGGGGGTATGGAGAGAAGGCAGGGATGGGATACTGAGTTGGATGATCAGCCATGATCATATCAAATGGCGGTGCAAGCTCGAAGGGCCGAATGGCCTACTCCTGCACCTATTTTCTATGTTTCTATTTTTCTATGAAGACAGGTAGAGCCAAGGTGATAGGGGACTTGAATGGAAAAGCAAGGGACTGCATGGGCAGATTTATGAAAAAAGACACAAAGTGCTGCAGTAACTCAATGTGTTAGGCAGCATGTTTCAGTTTGGGATCCTTCATCAGACTTTTCAAACTTCAGGATCTTTCTTCAAATTAAATATTTTAAATGGCCCCTGCAATCAGTGTTCCTGACCGGAAATGTCACTTATTGAAGTTCTCCAGAGATGCTGCCTGACCTGCTGTGTTACTTTATGCCCATGTGTAGTATTGACTTCAGTTTTGGTCATCCAGCCAGAGGAAGGATGTCATTAAGTCTAGGACTTTATTCATTGGAGCGTAGGAGGCTGGAGGTAGATCCTTCAGAGATGTAGAAAGTCAGAAAGGATTTAGGTTGACACAGCTGGTCGAGCTGCTACATCACAGTGCCAGAGACCTAGGTTTGATCCAGACCTAGGTTCGATCCTGACCTTGGGTGTCATCTGTGTGAAGTTTTCACGTTCTCTCTGTGACTGTGTGGGATTACTTTGGGTTCTCTGGTTTCCTCCCTCATCTCAACGATGTGCAGGTTTGCAGTTGAATTGGCCCTCTCTCTGCAAATTTCCCCAAGTGTACAGGGAGAGGATAAGAAAGTGGGATAAAACAGAACTCATGTGAATGAGTGATCAATGGTCAGCATAGTCTTGGTGGACTAAAGAGCCTGTTTTAATGCAGCATCACTAAACCAAATAGATAGTGAATGCACAGTCTTTTACCCACAGCAGGGGAATCAAAAGCAAGGAGACATGTGTTTATGGTAACACAAACTTGAGGGAGGCTTGTTCACTCAAGGATGGTGGCGATATGGAATGAGCTACCAGAGGAGGTAGTTGAGGCAGGTGCTATCAACAACATTTAAACACACTTCGACAGGTAGATGGATAGGAAAGGTTGAGTAGGATATCAGACAAATGTGGCCAAATGTGAAGAACTTTGATCAGTATGGACAAGTTGGGCCGAAGGGCCTGTGGTCATGCTCTATGGCACTGGCTCTCTGGCAGACACTGGATGGCAAGACTGATAAATGCAGAGACTTATTAATTAGGGCCACCTTCATTAGAGTTTAGGAGAATGAGGGGGATGTCATAGACTCTACTGAACACCAATAGAACTGGATGCAGGAAGGTGTTCCTGATGGTCAGGGACTCTCAGGCCAGAGGTCTAAGACTAAAGGTCAGGGGTCAGCCAGTTAAGAAGGGGGCTGACAGGAAATGTCTTCTCCCAGAGAATGGTGATTCTGTGAAATTCTCCACCACTGAAATATGTTGAATCCAAATCATTAAATATATGTAAGTGGTTGGATATTTCTGGGGGTTAAAGGGAACAAGGGCTGAGGGGAAAGCTGTAACTGGACACAGAGTGTGGGTGATCAGCCGTGACCATTCTGAATGGTTGAACAGGATCGATGGGCCAAATGGCCTGCTCCTGCTCCACATGCTGTTGCTGTGATACCCAGAAGCCCACCTGCCCTGGTCCAGTCTGTAAGTGTGGATGTTTGGACACAACAGCCTCCCCATTCACCTTCAACTCCAAGGGATCCTTTACTTGTGAATAGTCCAAGAAATTGAGTTGCTTATTTCTTTTGCCGAGCTCTGGCTGACAGGTAGTGATACAAAGGATAGAATAGAACGACATAATGAACTTTCTCAAGTGAAATTGTATTCTGACTCACCAATACACGTGCCATTTGTTGCTTTCACGTATCCTTCTGTACAGCTTTTGGATGAAACTAGAAACGTCAGATGGCTTTTGTAAATCACTGCAAAACAAACCAGAACAGGGTTAGATATTGGAAGAATCCATGTCCATACATTATTCTGTTCCCACAGAGCTGCAAAGAAGGAGATTGATTATGGTTAATGCTTTGCCAATTGACAACATTAACAGAAGAGTTCAGCAGCTCCTCAAATATGTGATGAAGAAAACTGCTAAGAGCTGTTAAAGTTCGTGATACACCAGTTAGAGTTAGTCATACAGCAGAGAAACGGGCCCTTGAGTCCGTGCAACAATCAACCGCCCACCTCTATCAATCCTACATTTTATATACACTCTTCTGCCACTTGAACCTTGACTTTCTGACCCAGACCACGATCAGTAGGGAGAGGTAAAAACACATCCTCCACAATAACTCTCAACACAGGTATCCCACTGGATCCCTTCTCAGTCCCTGCTATACTCCCAAAACACTCATGGCTGTGTGGTCAAATTCAGCTTAAATTCAAGAGTCAAGAGTATTTTATTGTCACATGTCCCAATCAAAAAAATGATTAAGAAGGAACTGCAGATGCTGGAAAAATCAAAGGTAGAAAAAAATGCTGGAGAAACTAAGCGGGTGAGGCAGCATCTATGGAGCGAAGGAATAGGTGATGTTTCGGGTCGAGACCCTTCTTCAGACATGTGTGGGGGTGGGAAAAAGAAAGGAAGAGGCGGAGACAGTGGGCTGTGGGAGAGTTGGGAACGGGAGAGGAAAGAGGGAGAAAGCAAGGACTACCTGAAATTTGAGAAGTCAATGTTCATACCGCTGGGGTGTAAACTACCCAAGCGAAATATGAGGTACTGTTCCTTCAATTTACGGTGGAACTCACTGTGGCCATGGAGGAGGCCCAGGACAGAAAGGTCGGATTCAGAATGGGAGAGGGAGTTGAAGTGCTGAGCCACTGGGAGATCAGGTTGGTTATTTCGAACTGAGGCAAAGGTGTTCGGCAAAGTGATCGCCAAGCCTACGCTTGGTCTCGCTGATGTAGAGCAGCTGACACCTAGAGCAGCATATGCAATAGATGAGATTGGAGGAGGTGCAAGTGAACCTCTGCCGCACCTGGAAACACTGCTTAGGTCCTTGGATGGAGTCAAGTGGGGAGGTAAAGTGACAATTGTAGCATTTCCTGCGGTTGCAAGGGAAATTGCCAGGGGAGGGGGTATTTTGGGTGGCAAAGGACACATTGACCAGGGAGTTATGGAGGGGGAGGTCTCTGAGGAAAGCCGAAAGGGGAGGAGATGGGAAGATGTGGCCAGTGATGGGATCTTGCTGGAGGTGGTTAAAATATCGGAGGATTATCTGTTGTATGTGACGCCTGGTAGGGTGGAAGATGAGGACAAGGGGGACTCTGCCCTTGTTACAAGTGGGGTGGATGGGGAGTGAGAGCAGAGTTACGAGGTATAGGAGTGAGAGCCTCATCTATAGTTGAAGAGGGGAACCCGCGTCCTCTAAAGAATGAGGACATCTCCGATGCCCTAGTTTGGAACACCTCATCCTGGGTGCAGATGCAGCATAGACAGAGGAATTGGGAGTAGGGGATAGAGTCCTTACAGGAAGAAAGGTGGGAAGAAGTGTAGTCCAGATAGCCATGGGAGTCAGTGGCCTTATAGTAGATGTCGGTCAGTAGTCTGTTACCTGTGATGGAGATAGTGAGGTCTAGAAATGGTAGGGAGATGTCGGAAATGGTTCTGGTGAATTTTGAGTGCCGGATGGAAGTTAGTAGTGAAATGGATCAAGTCAGTGAGTTCTGTATGGGTACATGAGGTAGCACCAATGCAGTTGTCGATGTAGTGGAGGTAGAGTTCGGGGATAGGGCCACGGTACGCCTCGAACAAGGATAAAAAAAGAGATTCTTACTTGCAGCGGCACAACAGAATATGTAAACACAGCACTCTGTTAACAATATAATCAATGAATAGGACATTTCAGTATATATACTGTATATATATATATATATATATATTAGTATCTACACACAAACAAAGGAACAAAGAATAATAGTGCAAAAAGACAAAACTAATGTCCCCAAGGCTATGTAGTTCAGAGCTTATTTAGAGGTTGTAGTGTTTAATAGGCTGATGGCTGCAGGAAAGAAGCTGTTCCTGAACATTACAGTTTTCAGGCTCCTAAATCTTCTTCCTGATAGCAGGGGTAATATGAGTGTGGCCAACGAGGCGTGGGTCTCTGATGATGCTGTCTGCCTTTTTGTGGCAGTGACTCTTGTAAATCCCTTAGATGGTGGGGAGGTTAGTACGTGTGATGGACTGGGCAGTGCTCACCACTTTTTGCAGTCTTCTTTGCTCCTGGGCATTCCATCAGTTTGTAGATGACACCACTGCAGTGGGCCGGATCACTAACAATGATGAGCCAAGAGTACAGAACAAAGTAACATTGTGTCACGACAATAGCAGTAAGACACAGATGCTATTTCTTGTCTTCAGGAAACAAGCTGGAAACAGTACAGAGAAGATTTACAAGGATGTTGCCAGGACTAGAGGGTCTAAGCTATATGTAGATGTTGAGTAGGCTGGGACTCTATTCCTTGGAGCGCAGGAAGACGAGGGAGATCTTAGAATGGAGTTTAAAATCATGAGAGGAATAGATGGGCTAGATGCACTGTCCCTTGCCCGGAGCATGTGAATCGAGGACCGGAGGACATAGGTTTAAGATGAAGGGAAAAAGATTTAATAGGAATTTGAGGTAGACAAAAGTGCTGGAGAAACTCAGCGGGTGACAAAGCATTTCTAGAGAGAAGGAATAGGCGATGTTTCAGGTTGAGACCTTTCTTCATTCTGAAACATCGCCTATTCCTTCTCTCTATAGATGCTGCCTCACCTGCTGAGTTTCTCCAGCATTTTTGTCTACCTTTGATTTTTCCAGCATCTGCAGTTCTTTCTTAAACATAGGAATCTGAGGGGTAACTTGTACACACAAATGGACGGTGCATGTATGGATAAGCTGCCAGAGGTAGTTGAGGCAGGTATTATCCCAATGTTTAAGAAACAGTTAGACCGGTACATGGGTAGGACAGGTTTGGGGAGATATGTCCCAAACGCCGGCAGGTGAGACTAGTGTAGCTGGGACATGTGTGGGCAAGTTGGGCCGAAGAGCCTGTTTTCATGCTGTATCACTCTATGACTCTATAACATCGTGGAGTACATTATCCAATCAGCAACAATGATGCAAGAATAGAAATGGTTGAGAGCTTCCTTGGCATAAATATTATCAACGGTCTGCCATTTGAGTACAGAAGTTGGGATGTAATGTTAAAATTGTACAAGGCATTGGTGAGGCCAATTCTGGAGTATAGTGTGCAATTTTGGTTGCCTAATTATAGGAAGGATGTCAACAAAATAGAGAGAGTATCGAGGAGATTTACCAGAATGTTGCCTGGGTTTCAGCAACTAAGTTACAGAGAAAGGTTGAACAAGTTAGGGCTTTATTCTTTGGAGCGCAGAAGGTTAAAGGGGGGACTTGATAGAGGTCTTTAAAATGATGAGAGGAATAGACAGAGTTGACGTGGATAAGCTTTTCCCACTGAGAGTAGGGAAGATTCAAACAAGGGGACATGACTTGAGAATTAAGGGACAGAAGTTTAGGGGTAACATGAGGGGGTACTTCTTTACTCAGAGAGTGGTAGCTGTGTGGAATGAGCTTCCAGTGAAGGTGGTGGAGGCAGGTTCGTTTTTATCATTTAAAAATAAATTGGATAGTTATATGGACGGGAAAGGAATGGAGCGTTATGGTCTGAGCGCAGGTATATGGCACTAGGGAAGAATACGTGTTCGGCGCGGACTAGAAGGGTCGAGATGGCCTTTTTCCGTGCTGTAATTGTTATATGATTATATGGTTATATGGACAAACCTCATTGAAATGACAGCCAAGAGGGTACACAATGCATCTATTTCCTCAGGAGACTAAGGAAATTCAGCATGTCTCCAATGTAGACATTCTTCTATAGATGGATCACAGAAAGCATAATGTTGGGTTGCTTTGCAGCTTGCTTTGGTAACATCTCTAGCCAAGTTGACGAGGTCACTTGCACCTTCTCCAACCTCATCTACTGTATCCGTTGTGCAAGATGTGAACTCTTTTACATCGGCGAGAGCAAATGTAGAATGGGCGATCGTTTTATGGAACACCTTTGCTCAACTCGCATGAACCTACCTGATCTCCTGGTTGCCAGACACTTTCATTCTGCTTCTCATTCCTACACAGACCTTTCTGTCAAAGGTCTCCTCCATTGTCAGATTGAGGCTAAACCAAATTGGAGGAACAGCATCTCATATTTCGCTTGGGCAGCTTACGGTGGTATGAATATTGATTTCTCTCACTTCAGGTAACCCCAGCATTCCCTCTCTCTCTATCCCTCCCCCACCCAAATCGCACTAGGTTCTCGTTTCCACCCGACAAACAGCTAACAATGATGTTTCCTTTATCATCGTTACTTTTTTGCATATCTTTTATTCATTGTTCTTTATCTCTCTACATCAACGTTTATATCTCTCGTTCCCCTTATCTCTAACCAGTCTGAAGAAGGGTCTTAAGCCAAAACGTCACCCGTTCCTTCTCTCTAGAGATGCTGCCTGTCCCGCTGAGTAACTCCAGCTTTTTGTTTCTATCTACAAGATATTTTGCAGAATTATGGAAGCAGCTCAATCCTTCTCACGGACTACACTTCCCATCACTGACTCCATCTACACTTCATGCTGTCTCAAAAAAGCAACATTCATAATCAGACTTGGCCCGCTGTATAAGTAAAACCTTTAGTATTGCAAAGCCTAACGGGATACTTGGCACAATATTGTGCAACCTGGGTGATTGATGCAATCTCAGCAATGCAATTAACACATTGATCTACAGAAATTGTCATCTGAGTGCATTACGTCCAGACCATTAAAAGTCGTCTTTGTTGTGTAATCCGTGCAGACCTGATGATTAACACACATTGAACTACTTAACATCATCAATAATCATTAGAAACGGGAATAGTCCCCGAGGATTGGCGTACTGCGCATGTTGTTCCATTGTTTAAAAAGGGTTCTAAGAGTAAACCTAGCAATTATAGACCTGTTAGTTTGACTTCAGTGGTGGGCAAATTAATGGAAAAGATACTTAGAGATACTATATATAAGCATCTGGATAAACATAGAAACATAGAAATTAGGTGCAGGAGTAGGC
Source organism: Amblyraja radiata (assembly GCF_010909765.2). Lineage (NCBI taxonomy): Eukaryota > Metazoa > Chordata > Chondrichthyes > Rajiformes > Rajidae > Amblyraja > Amblyraja radiata. The sequence continues at coordinate 23,027,602 of NC_045990.1, forward strand.
CATTCGGCCCTTCGAGCCTGCACCGCCATTCAATATGATCATGGCTGATTTCAATATGATCAATATGATCATGGCTGATGTAAACAGGGTCTGATTAGGAACAGTCAACATGGATTTGTGCCAGGAAGTTCATGTTTGACTAATCTTCTTGAATTTTTTGAAGAGGTTATTAGGGAAATTGACGAGGGTAAAGCAGTGGATGTTGTCTATATGGACATTAGTAAGGCCATTGACAAGGTTCCTCATGGAAGGTTGGTTGAGAAGGTTCAACTGTTGGGTATAAATGCAGGAGTAGCAAGATGGATTCAACAGTGGCTGAATAGGAGAAGCCAGAAGGTAATGGTGGATGGCTGTTTGTCGGGTTGGAGGCAGGTGACTAGTGGGGTGCCTCAGGGATCTGTGCTGGGTCCTTTGTTGTTTGTCATGTACATCAATGATCTGGATGAAGGTGTGGTAAATTGGATTAGTAAGTATGCAGATGATACCAAGATAGGGGGTGTTATGGATAATGAAGAGGATTTCCAAAGTCTACAGAGTGGTTTAAGCCATTTGGACGAATGGGCTGAAAGATGGCAGATGGAGTTTAATGCTGATAAATGTGAGGTACTACACCTTGGCAGGACAAATCAAAATAGGACATACATGGTAAATGGTAGGGAAATGAAGAATACAGTTGAACAGAGGGATCTGGGAATAACCGTGCATAGTTCCTTGAAGGTGGAATCTCATATAGATAGGGTGGTAAAGAAAGCTTTTGGTATGCTAGCCTTTATAAATCAATCAGAGCATTGAGTATAGAAGCTGGGATGTATTGTTAAAATTGTACAAGGCATTGGTGAGACCAAATCTGGAGTATGGTGTTCAATTTTGGTCGCCCAATTATAGGAAGGATGTCAACAAAATAGAGAGAGTACAGAGGAGATTTACTAGAATGTTGCCTGCGTTTCAACAACTAAGTTGCAGAGATAGGTTGAATAAGTTAGGTCTTTATTCTCTGGAGCGCAGAAGGTTAAGGGCAGACTTGATAAAGGTCTTTAAAATGATGAGAGGGATAGACAGAGTTGATGTGGACAAGCTTTTCCCTTTGAGAACAGGGAAGATTCAAACAAGGGGACATGACTTCAGAATTAAGGGACAGAAGTTTAGGGGTAACATGAGGGGGAACTTCTTTACTCAGAGAGTGGTAGCGGTGTGGAATGAGCTTCCAGTGGAAGTGGTGGAGGCAGGTTCGTTGGTATCATTTAAAAATAAATTGGATAGGCATATGGATGAGAAGGGAATGGAGGGTTATGGTATGAGTGCAGGCAGGTGGGACTAAGGGAAAAAAGTTGTTCGGCACGGAATTGTAGGGCCGAGATGGCCTGTTTCCGTGCTGTAATTGTTATATGGTTATAATTGTCTTGGTGTACAAATTTCCTGTTGTTGTCAACTATTGTTGGAGATGTGATCACAGCCTTTGACTGAGACGCATCTCCCCATGCGCAAGTAAAATAAACCAACTGTTGATGGTTAATGATTTGAGTCCTTGCGTCTTATTACGGGTCCAGACTTCAAGACCACCTTGGTCATCCCTCCTTCTCCCACTCCTGACAGGTGAAAGATACAGAAGCTTGAAAATGCGCACCAGCAGACTCAGGAACAGCCTCTTCCTCTCTATTATCAGGCTTCTGAATGCTCCTTCCATAATTCACCTGTACCCCATTGTGGATATTGGACTTTGTTTCTTTATCTATGGTGCTACATTGCTGAGAACTTTTTTCTGCATTCTGTATCTTTCTCTTCACTCTACCTATTGTGCGTGAGTTTGGCAAGATAGTGTTGATGTACAATATATTCTTATTTGTAAGACAGCATGTAAAACAAAGTTTTTCACTTCAGTACAAGCAACAATAGACCAAGACCTAAACCTAGACTTAAAGCTAACTCCCCTCAGATTCTACCCTTCACCCACACACTGAAGACAATTGTATAGTAGCCAATTAATCTACCGATCTGCACATCTTTATGATGTGGGAGGAAACTGAAACACCGGGAGAAGCCCATATAGTCATAGGGAGAATATGCAAATGCCACTCTATCCCCTGTGTCTCTGTGCCTCCTGAGCTCCCTAGATGCATGGTTCAGTGGGGATGCCACCATCTTCATTGCGGTAGAACCTTCATTTCACAGAGATCAGTGGCCAGGGAGGCTGATTCTCCAACCCATAATTAGCCATCGCCATCAATCCCAGCATTGCCCATGACACCTGCATCCTAAATATACTCACTCTGGAGCAAAGATAATCCGATTGTTGTCGACAGCAGGAAGAGCACTTCAATGCAAGTGGGTAAAGCTGAGGTGGAATAGTGTGCAGGGGGGAGAACTCAAGAAATCACCTTAAACATAATGGCCACTAAATTAAAAAGAGCAATCTTTGGTTTCTTTGAGTAATCACTGGTGCTGGATACCTCAAAGGATCTAAAACAAAGTTCATTTTAAACAATGCTGCTTATTTTGATGCATAGGAAGGAACTGCAGATGCTGGTATAAACGGAAGATAGACACAAAAAGCAGGAATAACTCAGCAGGTCAGGTTGCATCTCTGGAGAAAAGGAATAGGCTTGGGGGAAACTTTTTTCAGTCACTTACTTCGACAGAGATGCAATTTTTCTCCGTGTCACATCTTCGTTCCCCCCCCCCCCCCCCCCGCAACCTAACAACGTGCAGTGGTGCACGTCCTGGAGTCCGTCTCGGGGCTTCAAGCCATGACTTACCATCACGGAGACTGGGATCCTTTGCCGAGGATCGCCAGTGAAGGAGCTCCGACCTGTGGACCCTGTGGACTTTAACACCGTGAAGCAGCGGTCTCCGGTAAGAAGATGCCGACTCGGGAGCTCCATGCCGTGGAGTGTTCCGTTCGATCCTGATGCCAGAGTTTGCATCATCCAGACGAGAGGGCTTGAGCAGCGGACCGTCGGCAGCAGCAAGTGCGGAGGGTTCAGCCCCGATAACGCGTGAACAAAGGAGGAAGATGACTGAACTTTATTGCCTTCCATCACAGTGAAGAATATTGATTCCACCGTGGTGGATGTTCATGTTAAACTTTATTTTATGTAGGTATGTTACAATACTTACCTTCAACGGTGCTGCAATTCTGCCACTGGCTGTGTGCCCGATTTTGGCGCGTTTGAGGAGGGGGGGGGGGGGGCTAAAATGCGTTTTTTTTCTTACATTGTCCTGGATTATATTTGGTTGGAGTGTAAGCTTTTGTTGAAGAATCATTCCGACGGGTATTCTGTCTATTTTTTTTTTTTTTTTAATCGCCCGTCTCATTCAGCGCTGGAGTCATTTTAAAATCAGCTTCTGAAGTCGTCAACACCGACAACGGGAACGGATTTCATGTAAGTGACAGGTAAAAGAAAGCGGTTTATTTTTATGTATAAAAGTGGTCATTAAGATACCTTTAGTTCACATTTTAATTTGCGAAACGGTGATTTAGTCCCCATACAAACCGGCATGCAGATATGGGGATCTAAATCACTGCAAACCGTAACGTTCCAAATGGTAGCGTTCCAGAAAAACCCACAGGCCATTAATTTACATATTAAACATTAAATTTCTTCCATTTGGCCTATAAATCCATGACAATGAGATTTAAAAATTATGTTATATTGTGAATTCTTCTGTGAATGTTATTTGGACACTTAGATTATTTAAAAATGTTAATCTATCCTTAAGAAATTGATAGATGGACTTCCGGCGGCGTCATGGAGAATTAAGGCGCGGCATTGAGCTTCTCCCCCGTAAAAAAAATTGTAAAAGCCGTTTTAAGTCAGCACCGATTAAAAAAAAACTCACCAAAGTCACCTGGTGTTGTGTAAGGGTGATATCATCAGAAGGTGACGTGAAAATCGGGGAGATTAATGGTGAAATCGGGTGTTTAAATGAGTTTAAATGAGCAGAGATAATCGTTCAAGGGCGCCAGAGAAAAATACTATCAGCCTTCAGCTCGAGGAAGTATTGGATACTCTGCAAACGACAGAAGAAGGTTCATAAGAAGAAGATTCTTACAGCCAAGGGTCTCTGCTTGAAATGGCAACAAAAGGAGACAAGAAGGAGAAAGAGGTGAAGCAAATGCTTTTAGATATAACTGCTACAATTAACATGACACTGGAGAAGATGCAAAGTATGGAGTCTCACATGGAGAGTAACAAGCAGAGTATGGAGACTAGCATGGAGAGTAACAAGCAGAGTATGGAGACTACCATGGAGAGTAACAAGCAGAGTATGGAGACTAGCATGGAGAGAATTTCTCAAAAAATTGATAATACTTGCAGTGAGTTAAAAGAACTGAAAAAGCAGTATAAGGAATTTGATAAGAGATTAAAATCAGAGTGTGTCAGAATTGAAAATGATTACAACAAGAAATTTAAAGGTGTAAAGGATGATATCGGAAAACTGGATGAGATAATGGAAGAGATGGAGAATGAGATAAAAGAGATTGTCTCGGAAATAAAGAGTTTGAAACAATCACAGAAAACTGAAGAGGAAAAACTTGGAAGAATGACTGATAAATGTCTGGACCTGGAATCAAGAACTCGGAGATATAACCTGAGGATTCTCGGAGTAGAGGAAGGACGAGAGGGACATGAATCTCAAACATGTACTTTTGTTACTGACTTACTCAAAGATGTCTTTGAATTGTCGGAAGAACCAAGAATAGACGTCGCTAACCGAGTTGGAAGAGGAACAAATTATTCAAGACAGATAATTGTGAAATTCCGTGACATCTCTTCAGTGGAATTTATATTGAAAAAGATCACTTATGGGAAGAAGCTGACATACCGTGGGGATAATGTGCGAATATTTCGCGATTACTCTCCTGATGATTCTTTTTATGAGGATTCACCAAGGGGGAGGAGCTCAATGTATAACAACATCACGGACGTCTATACATTTTTTGCCATCGTTGATGGCTATTCGTCCTTAAGGTATCTTCCCTTAGATACCTTAATAGCACCTTTTTTTTTAAAGCACAATCAAGATTTTTATCTGTTTAATTTTTTTGAAAGTAATTGTGTATCACATTCTTTTTTTCTTTTTCTAAGGCACTTTACAAGAAGGAGATGCAATATAAATCTAATAAACCGGGATGACCACCCAAGTCCTAAAATTCTGAGTTATTTGGTTGCACCATATGATTCAGGAATATTACCTTGATTTACAATGCAAGACGATAGACAAATAAAGAATGGAGGAATTACATTTTGTAGTTGGAATATAAGGGGTGCCAACGAACCAATTAAGAGGGGTAAAATTTTTGCCCAACTAAAATCGTTGAAAAGCGACATAATGTTTTTGCAGGAGACACACATGAAACAACAAACACAAATAAGATTAAAGGCGAATTGGATAGGCCAAACATACTACTCCTCATTTACTTCTAGATCCAGGGGTACAGCTATTCTTATTAGGAAAGGTATTCCTTTTAAATTAAAGAATACCATATCAGATAAAGAGGGAAGATATATTATAGTTTCGGGTGAAATTTATGCAACCCCACTAACTTTGATAAATATTTATGCTCCGAATTTTGATAACCCCCAATTTTTTGATAAAATTATTGACATAATATCAGAGTTTAATTACCAAAATGTGATAATTGGGGGGGACTTTAACTGTGTTTTAGATTCATATCTAGATAAATCAGCAAAACAAAAGAAGAGTAATTTAAAATCAAAAACTAGCGAACTTCTAAATACATATATAAAAAATACTAATATAATAGATGTATGGAGATCTGCTAATCCAGTTGGAAGGGAATACTCGTTTTACTCTTCAGTGCATAAAACTTATTCAAGAATTGATTATTTTTTAGTGGACATGAAATTAATGCCATATACAAACAACCCAACATACCACATTAGTAGTATCTCAGATCACTCTCCGTTGACATTTTCAGTAAAATTTGAGGGAATGCCGGGTAAAAAAAATTTTTTGAGGTTTAATACACATATTTTAAATGACGTGCAAGGCTATCAATATTTAAAACAACAAATGAATTTTTTTTTCGATACAAATGATATACCAGGTACTTTGCCTTCTTTATTATGGGAAACTTTTAAGGCATTTATGAGAGGAATTATAATTTCATATCAAAGTTTTCAAAATAAAAAGAATAAGACAGAACAATTGTTGTTAGAACAAGAAATCAGACAGTTAGAGTTGTATAATGCCAAATATTCCACGACAGATAAACACAATAAGATAATATTACTGAAATTTAAACTTAATCGAATTTTATCGGCAAGAGTAATAAGACTATTCCAAATTACAAAACAGGAACATTTTGAGTTTGGTGACAAACCACATAAGCTTTTAGCTCGCCAATTGAAAAAACAAGAAAAGGAAAATACTATAACCAAAATTAAATCAGAGAAAGCTGAATTACTAATACTACCTAAAGATATTAATAATAGATTTGCCCAATTTTACCAAAACTTATATACATCTAAAATTAAAATAGAAGATAGTAAAATAAAAAAATTTCTAGATAATTGTAATCTTCCAATACTGGACCTTTTGGAACAAGAGGAACTAGGAGCTCAAATTACAATCAAAGAAATAGGTGAAGCAATAAAATCGCTGAAAAATGGTAAGACACCGGGACCAGATGGTTTTAATAATGAATTTTATAAAAAATTTCAGGAGATAACAACCTCTTATTTATTTAATTTAATTTAATTTATACTCCCATGCTCCCGCCCAGGACGGGTTGCACTTGAACTCAAGGGGGACCAATATCCTGGCGGGGAGATTTGCAAAGGCTACTGGGGAGACTTTAAATTAGTATGGTTGGGGGGAGGGACTCAAATTGGGAAAGCTAGCAGTCAGTGTGTGAAGCAGGGGGCAGAGAATGGTAGCACTCTGACCCAAAATGTAGGGGAGAGAGAAGAAAAAGAAAATAATCAGAGAATAAGAGAGGGTGGGTTTCTTAAAAGTGTATATTTTAATGCTAGGAGCATTGTAAGAGAAGTGGATGAATTTAGAGCCTGGATTGACACCTGGAAGTATGATGTTGTGGCGATCAGTGAAACATGGTTGCAGGAGGGCTGTGATTGGAAACTAAATATTCCAGGATTTCGTTGCTTCAGGTGTGATAGAATTGGAGGAGCAAGAGTTGGAGGTGTTGAATTGCTTATCAGGGAAGATATTACAGCAGTGCTTTGGCAGGATAGATTAGAGGGCTCGTCTAGGGAGGCTATTTGGGTGGAACTGAGAAATGGGAAAGGGGTAGCAACACTTATAGGGGTGTATTATAGACCGCCAAATGGGGAGCGAGAATTGGAAGAGCAAATATGTAAGGAGATTGCAGATATTAGTAGTAAGCACAAGGTAGTGATTGTGAGAGATTTCAATTTTCCACACATAGACTGGGAAACACATTCTGTAAATGGGCTGGATGGGTTGGAGTTTGTAAAATATGTGCAGGATAGTTTTTTGCAACAATACATAGAAGTACCTACTAGAGAAGGGGCGGTACTGGACCTCCTGTTAGGAAATGAGATGGGTCAGGTGGCAGAGGTATGCGTTGGGGAACAGTTCGGCTCCAGTGATCACAATACCATTAGTTTCAATATAATTATGGAGAGGGACAAAACTGGACCTAGGGTTGAGATTTTTGATTGGAGAAAGGCTAACTTTGAGGAGATGCGAAAGGATTTAAAAGGAGTAAATTGGGACAGTTTGTTTTATGGGAAAGATGTGGAAGAGAAATGGAATACATTTAAAGGTGAAATTTTAAGAGTACAGAATCTTTATGTCCCTGTTCGGTTGAAAGGAAATCGTAAAAATTGTAAAGCCATGGTTTTCAAGGGAAATTGGACACTTGGTTCGGAAAAAGAGGGAGATCTACAATAGTTATAGGCAGCATGGAGTAAATAAGGTGCTTGAGGAGTATAAAGAATGTAAAAAGAATCTTAAGAAAGAAAACCTAAAGGAAAATATGAGGTTGCTTTGGCAAGTAAGGTAAAAGTAAATCCGAAGGGTTTCTACCGCTATATTAATAGCAAAAGGATAACGAGGGATAAAATTGGTCCATTAGAGAGTCAGAGTGGCCAACTATCTGCAGAGCCAAAAGAGATGGGGAGATATTGAACAGTTTCTTTTCTTCGGTATTCACCAATTTACTAGAATGTTGCCTGGGTTTCAGCAACTAAGTTACAGAGAAAGGTTGAACAAGTTAGGGCTTTATGCTTTGGAGCGCAGAAGGTTAAGGGGGGACTTGATAGAGGTTTTTTAAATGATGAGAGGGATAGACAGAGTTGACGTGGAAAAGCTTTTCCCACTGAGAGTAGGGAAGTTCAAACAAGGGGACATGATTTGAGAATTAAGGGACTGAAGTTTAGGGGTAACATGAGGGGGAACTTCTTTACTCAGAGAGTGGTAGCTGTGTGGAATGAGCTTCCAGTGAAGGTGGTGGAGGCAGGTTAGTTTTTATCATTTAAAAATAAATTGGATAGTTATATGGATGGGAAAGGAATGGAGGGTTATGGTCTGAGCACAGGTATATGGGATTAGGGGAGATTATGTGTTCGGCGCGGACTAGAAGGGTCGAGATGGCCTGTTTCCGTGCTGTAATTGTTATATGGTTATATGGTTATAAACTACCTGAAACACTAACAGAATCAACTATTACGCTTATTCCAAAAAAAGATAAAGATTTAGAAGAACCGGGCTCGTACAGAGCTATATCACTTTTAAATACAGATCAGAAAATTTTAGCAAAGATTTTAGCAAGAAGATTAAGCAAATATATTAGTAAATTGATAAACCCTGATCAAACAGGGTTTATACCTAAAAGATACTCATTTAATAATCTGAGACGCCTGTTTAATATAATGTACTCGCATAAAGTAGAGGAAGAAGATATATCAATTATTTCTTTGGATGCAGAGAAAGCATTTGATCAGGTAGAGTGGCAATACTTATATAAGTATTGATGTCAACAAAATAGGATGTCAACAAAATAGAGAGAGTACAGAGGAGATTTACTAGAATGTTGCCTGGGTTTCAGCAACTAAGTTACAGAGAAAGGTTGAACAAGTTAGGGCTTTATTCTTTGGAGCGCAGAAGGTTAAGGGGGGACTTGATAGAGGTTTTTAAAATGATGAGAGGGATAGACAGAGTTGACGTGGAAAAGCTTTTCCCACTGAGAGTAGGGATGATTCAAACAAGGGGACATGACTTGAGAATTAAGGGACTGAAGTTTAGGGGTAACATGAGGGGGAACTTCTTTACTCAGAGAGTGGTAGCTGTGTGGAATGAGCTTCCAGTGAAGGTGGTGGAGGCAGGTTCATTTTTATCATTTAAAAATAAATTGGATAGTTATATGGATGGGAAAGGAATGGAGGGTTATGGTCTGAGCGCAGGTATATGGGACTAGGGGAGATTATGTGTTCGGCGCGGACTAGAAGGGTCGAGATGGCCTGTTTCCGTGCTGTCATTGTTATATGGTTTATATGGTTATAAAGTACCCTGTACTACAAAAATTTAACATGGGAGAGAATTTTATAACATGGGTAAAATTATTATATGATAAACCAATGGCAAGAATTTTAACTAATAACATGTTATCTCAAAAATTTCAACTATCAAGGGGTAATAGGCAGGGATGTGCACTATCACCCCTGCTATTTGCCCTTATGATAGAACCCCTGGCTGAAAGTATAAGAATTCATCCGAATATTCAGGGCTATAATACCAGGGACTCAAAGAATAAAATCTCATTATATGCAGACGATATACTTTTATATATTACAAAGTCACAAACGAGCATATCAAATTTATTAAACTTAATAGAGGAATTTGGGTCTTTTTCTGGATATAGAATAAACTGGAATAAAAGTGAAATCATGGCATTAAAACCTCAAGAACCTACACACTTACTGAAGTTCCCCTTTAAAATCGCAACAGAAAAATTTAAATATTTGGGTATTCAGATTACTAGAAAATATAAAGCATTATTCAATGCTAATTTCATACCTTTATTAAATAAACTTAATACGTTGATCACATTTTGGAAAACACTTCCCTTATCATTATTAGGTAGAATAAATGCAATAAAAATGATCTTCCTACCACAATTACTATACCTATTTCAATCTATTTAAAAAAAATTAGACTCTAATATTACTAATTATATTTGGGACTATAGATCACATAGAATCACAAAAAAACACTTATGTAAACCAAGAGAGGTCGGGGGACTTTCACTTCCGAATTTTATGTATTATTACTGGGCAGTGCATATTAAGAATATGATTTATTGGTTGGATAGTTCTACCCAACAGACAGAATGGATAAAAATGGAGAAGGAGGATTGCCATCCTTGTAATATAGGAACGATCCTCTTCTCCCCAAAAAAACTGAATAACACAATATATAAGAAGAACCCAATTATATATGGTACAATAAGAATTTGGAAACAAATAAAATTATCTTTAAAATTAAGAAATCTATCACTGTTAATGCCAATAGTGAATAACCCTTTATTTAAACCATCTCTTATTGATAAGACATATAACCAATGGGAAAGTCTCGGAATTAGAAGGATCGGGGATATGTACGAAATGGGAAACCTACTATCATTCCAACAACTACAATTAAAATTTAAATTGAAAAACAACCAATATTTTAAATATCTTCAGATTTGTGATTTCGTGAAAAAATATATACAAGGATATCAAAAAGTAACTCCTGATTTATTGGAAGAAGCAATGAATATTGAAGCTGACTCACAAAAATTAATATCATATTTATATAATAGTATTCTAAATATAGACCTACCATCGACAGAGGTACTTAGAGAAGAGTGGGAACGGGAACTAATGATAAAAATTACGAAGGTTAAATGGGAAAAATACCTTATATATATTCACAAATGTTCAATTAATGTAAGACATAATCTAATGCAATTTAAAATTGTACATAGATTATATTATTCAAAAACAAGATTGAACAAATTTTATCCAAATATATCCGCCACTTGTGATAAATGTCTAGCCCAAAAGGCAACTATAACACACTCCTTAGTTTCCTGCATAAAACTTTATAGATTTTGGAATGATATTTTTGAAATATTTACAAAATTATTCAAGACAAGAATGGAACCTAATACTGAAATGATTATATTTGGCGTAATGGAAGATGGGAATAAATTGAACACATCTCAAATCTATTCCTTAACTATGGTTTAATAATAGCAAAAAAATTAATTCTTAAATTTTGGAAGGGTACATCAATACCAACGCTTAAAATGTGGATTGCAAGTATGTTGGACACCGCTCATCTTGAGGAAATGCGATTCCTCCTAATGGATAAATCAGACCAATTCATAACGAGTTGGTCTCCATTCGTCGTTTTTTTGGAATCATATGGTGCAACACAATTGTAAAAAATAACTTTCAGGACTGGACGAGGGTTGGTCAAGATTATAAATAATGATCTCCTTTTCTTTTTTATTTTATTTTATTTTCTCTATTCTCTCTCTCAACTTTCTTCATTTACTCGTTTTCTTTTTTCACACACTATATATTTCACATCTTTCTATCCTTTACTATCTAACTTCTTTTTCTTATTCTAATCTTTTTTCAGTGTAATAAAAAAAAGAAAAGAAGTTGTACATAAAATGTATTATGAAAATATATATTAGGCATTTTGGTGCCTAATTTTACTTACTTCTAATAAAATAAAATATTTTAAAAAAAAAGAAATTGATAGATGTTTAGATCTAGTACAGGTGCATAATCTTTTATCCGAAATTCCGGAAACCGAAAAGCTCCAAAAATCGGACATTTTCGGTCCTGGAAAAAAGGGAGGGTATATTGCCCGGGAGAGTAGGAATCCCTAGACCTAGTACAGTTAGCGTCCACCGAGGGTCGCCCGGAGAGGTTCCGCGGTCACCTCTCCGGGTGACCCTCGGTGGACGCTCACTGAACTAGGTCTAGAGATTCACAAAAATGCTGGAGCAACTCCGTGGCTGCAGCAGCATCTATGGAGCGAAGGAAATAGGTAACGCTTCAGGCCGAAACCCTTCCTCAGACTGCCCTATCAGTCCCCCCTATCAGTCTGAGGAAGGTTTCGGCAAAGGGAGGGGAGAGAAGGGAAAAGGGAGAGTAAGGATCTGCCAGACATGCTGTGTGTGTGTGTGTGTGTGTGTGTGTGTTTGTGTGTGTGTGTGTGTGTTGTTTGGCGGAGTCTGAGGGGAGAAGGAGAGAAGGGAGGGAAGGAAGGGAAGTTAGGGAGGAAAGGGAGGGAGAGGTCCAGCGGCGGGAACGGATGCCTGGGTCCGGGCGTGAGCTGAGTTCGAGGTTTGTAAACGTTGCTGCAACCCCCGGCCCGGCCCTCCGTGTATTGTTCACTGCGTCTTCCTGGAGAGAGGGGGGACGGCGGGAGCCGGGGCTGTGTGCGTGAAGCACGGCGACTGGAGGGACGGGAAAGCTGCTCCGGGAGCGTGAGGGCACCTCCCCCTTCTCCATTCCCCCTCACACCCCCCTCCCCATCTACCCCTTTCTTCCCCCTCTACCTCTCTACTCTCTCTCGGCCCGCAGCGATCTGCCGGACATGCTGTGTTTGTGTGTGTGTTTGTTTGGCGGATTCTGAGGGGAGAAACGCCGGCACTAAGAGCGAGCGAACGCGCGGACAGAAGCAACGATCATAGGTCGGAATAGGTGACCAAAGATCTCTGTAGGTGACATTTCGGGTCGAGACCCCTCTTCTGACTGATTCAGGGGAAAGAGCAGCAAGAGCTATGGACGGTACTAAGGACAAGTGAATGGAAGATATGCCGATATCTCCCGTTTCCCTTTCCCTTGACTATCAGTCTGAAGAAGGGTCTCGACCCGAAATGTCTACCAACGCCGCTCTATGAACGTTGCTTTCGTCCGGCGCTTCTCCCCTCATGGCAGCTATTGAAAAAGTCGACCCGAAATATCACCTATTTCCTCCTATTATCACGTATTCCTCATCAGAGATGCAGCCTGATCTGCTGATTTACTCCAGCCTTTTGTGTCTGTCTTCGGTTTAATCAGCATCTGCAGTATGTGCCGTTTAAAAAGTATAAGGCATGTGCCGTTTAAAAAGGAAGTGATAAAAAAACATTTAACAACACCTAAACTGTTCCCCCGCAACGCTGCGAGAGGCATAACTGAAGTCGGGTCGGGGTTACTGAAATGACGGAGGTTTCGCTCCGGTGCGGACTACGCATCAGTTCATTGTATTTGGCAGGAGTGGACCATCTTGTGCGCTATAAGATCTTTGCTCCAATTGATTTGATTACTCTAGCGTGGGGCCCCCTTAGGTGCGGGGCCCAATTGGGAGAAATAGGTCCTATCGGCTAAAGGTCGGCCCTGACCGGGAAACTGCCGGGATCGAGGCGCAAACTCACGACCTTGCGGCCACGAGCCGAGCACTCTACCACTGAGCAACGTGTTAAAATCTACGCTAAAAACCTTCCGTTCGGAAAACCGAAACATCCCGAAATCAGAGAAGTGTCTGGTCCCAAGGCTTTCGATAAAAGGTTGTGCACCTGTAATTGAATTTTGTAATTAGCTACAATTAGGTAACTAATTAATTATATGCTTTAATTTCAAGTCATCTAAGTAAGATTGTTTCATATTTGTTTCAGAATGCTTCAATCTTTAATAACTGAACATTTCTTTTAGTTCTCTTAATTTTTAAGAAAGTTATGGCCATTTGACTGTCCTCGATCACAGCTTTTGTGTTAAGTCAATGGAAATGCAATAGAAAACAAGATGCTAATTTCCCAGTATGAAAATGGCCATATCTTTTTTAATACTGAAGATATGAAAGTGAATTAGGTGACAAATTAAACTTATTTTTATGCTTTATCTGATGGGATAAATTACTGACTTTATTTTTTAATCTCAAAATTTTGTAATATTGCTATTTAATGTGCTGTGTGTATTGTTGTTTTTCACTTATTATGGATGTATGGTAACTCAAATATCACTGCACCTTAATTGGCGCATGTGACAATAACTGTGAACTTGAAATTGAACATACATGCTTCCTAGGTTCAGTGGCAGGTATTGAAGGAAAACTGATGTTGCTATGCCTATGACATGCACAGTGACACGCAGCACAAACTCCCAGATGGCCTCAGCCTTTCCCCAGCTGAGCACAAGACCCGGCAGACCGAGCTGGCCCTTGCTTGGTGGCCTGGTGAACTGTGGCCTGGAAGGGGGAGCCTGCCGAACTGTCCCCTGCTCATCCCCCATGGACCAGAGACAGAGAGGATGGAGCCAGTGATGACGATGGACGTGAGGGGCGAGGAGCAAGGCTGGTAGGAGAGGAGAGGGAACGGAAGTCTGGCCTATCATGTCCTCAAGGCCAGCTGCTGTATTTGCACGTGAACAATAAAATAACAATTGAACCATTGAATATCCACCTTATAATCAGTTGGTAGTTGAACAACAGACATTGGGCTAGATACCTGCCCTGTTCTGTAGCCCTGGTGGTGTGGGATCTCAAATAAACAGTCCTCAATTTCACTTCATAACGCTTCAAGTTCCTGAGAGTAAATCAGCAACCTGTCTTGGAGTAGCCACAGCAAAGCAATGGCCAAGAAAGCACTCCAACACCTCTGCTTCCTTAGGAGGCTTAGGAAGTTCAGTATGTCCCCAACAACTCTCACCAAGTTTTACAGATGCGCTATAAAAAGCATTTTATCGGGATGCATCACAGCACGGTTTGTGAACAGCTCCATCTAAGACTGCAAGAAATAACAGGGAATTGTGGACATAGTCCAAACCATCACACAAACCAACCTCCCTTCCATTGTCTCCATCTACACTTCCACGCTTCCTCTGCAAGGCCACCAGCATAATCAAGGCCAAGTCTCACCCTAGACACTGCCTCTTCTCCCCTCTCCCATCAGGTGAAAGGTACATAAGTGTGAAAACACATACCTCCAGATTCAGGGTCAGTTTATTCCCTGCTGTTATCAGGCAACATAACCATCCTATCACCAACTGGACACCAACTGAGCTGACATCTACCTTATTGGAGATGCTCAAATTATCATTAATCGGCCTTTACTGGACTGTCATGTACTAAACCTTATTCCCTTTATCCTATATCTGTACACAGTGGACGGCTCAATTGTAATCATATGTAGTCTTTTTGCTGACTGGTTAGCATGCAACAAAAAGCTTTTCACTGTACCTTGGTACACCTGACAATAAACTTAACCAAAACTAAGCTTCTTACATATGTCACTGAGGTAGCATTTGGGTATAGTAGATAAGCAGTTAAGAAGGCTAATGTCTGTTGGCTTTTATTGCATGTGCATTTAAGTAGCAGGATAGAAAGAGGACAGGTTAAAGGATAGGAAATGTTTAGAGGAATATGGGCCAAACATGGGCAAATAGGACTAGCTTAGATGGGACACCTTGGTCGACATGCACTAGTAGAGCTGAAGGGCCTGTTTCTGTGCTGAGTGACTCTATAAATAGAAAAAGCACCCTGCTCCAAACCATCGCCTGTCCATCCCCCCCACAGATGCTGCAATGACCTGTTGAGTTCCTCCAAAACAGTGTTTTGTTGAAGGTCGCAGCATCTACAGTTTTTTGTGTCTGGAACTTTTTCTTCCCCGCTGTTATCAAGAAACTAAAATGGTTAGAACTGGTGAGCGGTCCTGAGATACTATTTGTCTCATTGTAGACCATCTGATTATCATTAATCGGACTTTATCATGCACTAAACATTATTTCCTTTATCATGTACGTGTGATAATAATCTAAACTCTACCCACCAGGTGGCAGTATACTCCATCAGCTGGAGGCTCAGATGGTGAAGCTTCCTGTGCATTGAGAGCTCCCACCACGTCCCTTGGACAAACTTGTTGCCATGTAACCAGTACCTTAGCAATGACACCTCACTGGGAGCATTGCAGATACATGTGGTTCTGTGCAGGACAAAATAACAGGAGTTCACTAACCATCAAACACTAATCGAATATTAATCCCTTTTATTTTAATTCTCCCCATATTATGACCAACTCCCCCCAGATTCTATCATTCACCAATCACTCAGGGTAATGTAAGAGGGCCATTAAATTACAAATCCACACATCTTTGGGATGCGGGAAGAAATCTGAGTTTCGAGTTTGGGTTTTGGGAAGTCTTTACCTGAGGGCAGCAAAATGGTGCAGTTGGTAGAGTTGCTGTGTCACAATGACGTCAGGTGCCGCCTGTGTGTAGTTTGCATGTTCTTCATATTACTGTGTAGGTTTCCTTCATTATCCCAATGACGTGCAGGTTTGTAGGTTAATTGGCCTCAGTAAATTGACCCTTAATGTGTAGAGAGTGAATGTGAAAGTGTAATAACATAGAACCAGTGTGAACAGATGATCAGTGTGGACTCGGTGGGCCAAAGGGCCTGTTTCCATGCTGTATCTTTCAATCAACTATCACTTACTCCAGATCTCATCACAGTCTTGGTCAAAACAGGAATCCGGGAGCTGAATTCCAGAGTGAAATTCTTAAATCCGACTTCCTCACCCATTCTCAAAGCTCCTCATGCTGATTGGATTTGAGGAACGTTTAAAACACAACAATATAATTTAGGTTCTTGAGATGTAAATAACTGCTCAACATTACATTGGGGATGAATAGACTGAGATGAACAATGATGCTTCCTCCCTGTCACTAATCCAGGTTTACTTTGGAAGAGAATGTTGTGTGCTTTGTGTGTGACAAAAAGCTGCCTCTCCAATAGCCCGGCACCAATTCAGTTGTTTGGTGCAACCAGTCATAGAGTCATAGAGCAGAGAAACGAGCACTTCAGCTCAATTCATCCATGTCGACCACGATACTTCATTCAAGCTAATCCCATTCACCCATGTTTGGCCTATATCCCTTTAAACCTTTCCTATCCATATTCCTGTCCAAGTGTTCCTATTATTGTATCTGCGACAACTACCTCCACTTACAGCTCATTTGGAGCCAACACCCTCAGCTCTGATTCACATACCCAGCAGTAACTGAATGTCTCAGTAAGGCTCTTTAAAGCAGACTTAGATCGGTGCTGAATGAGGAGGTTTCTCTTTATACAGATGGTCACCTATGACTTATGGACGAGAAAGAAATGGAGGGTTATGGTCTGAGTGCAGGTCGATGGGACTAGGGGAAAATAAGTGTTCGGCACGGACTTGAAGGGCCGAGATGGCCTGTTTTCCGTGCTGTAATTGTTATATGGTTATATGATTATATGTCTGACCTATTACTTTTACCGAGGAATTTTAGGTCTAGGTGAGTGTGGAAAGATTGGGTACAAAGGATGGGGAATTGTTTTGTGGATACAGATGTTGTATTGCAAAGCTCGTTAAGGGAAGATTCAAAGATGTCTTCAAAAGCACAGTTGATAGAATGAAGAGGAGGAAGCTGTTACCTGTGATTGATATGGAAACTATGAGGATCATAGCTATGGAAACTATGAGGATCAAAGAAGAGGAAGTACTGACACTTTTGAGAAATATAAAAGTGGATAAGTCTCCAGGTCCGGACAGGATATTCCCTAGGACATTGAGGGAAGTTAGTGTAGAAATAGCAGGGGCTATGGCAGAAATATTTCAAATGTCATTAGAAACGGGAATAGTGCCGGAGGATTGGCGTACTGCGCATGTTGTTCCATTGTTTAAAAAGGGGTCTAAGAGTAAACCTAGCAATTATAGACCTATTAGTTTGACGTCAGTGGTGGGCAAATTAATGGAAAGAATACTTAGAGATAATATATATAAGCATCTGGATAAACAGGGTCTGATTAGGAACAGTCAACATGGATTTGTGCCTGGAAGGTCATGGTTAACTAATCTTCTTGAATTTTTTGAAGATGTTACTCGGGAAATTGATGAGGGTAAAGCAGTGGATGTTGTGTATATGGACTTCAGTAAGGCCTTTGACAAGGTTCCTCATGGAAGGTTGGTTAAGAAGGTTCAATGGTTGGGTATTAATGGTGGAGTAGCAAGATGGATTCAACAGTGGCTGAATGGGAGATGCCAGAGAGTAATGGTGGATGGTTGTTTGTCAGGTTGGAGGCCAGTGACGAGTGGGGTGCCACAGGGATCTGTGTTGGGTCCACTGTTGTTTGTCATGTACATCAATGATCTGGACGATGGTGTGGTAAATTGGATTAGTAAGTATGCAGATGATACTAAGATAGGTGGGGTTGCGGGAAATGAAGAAGAGTTTCAAAGTCTACAGAGAGATTTATGCCAGTTGGAAGAGTGGGCTGAAAGATGGCAGATGGAGTTTAATGCTGATAAGTGTGAGGTGCTACATCTTGGCAGGACAAATCAAAATAGGACGTACATGGTAAATGGTAGGGAATTGAAGAATGTAGGGGAACAGAGGGATCTGGGAATAACTGTGCACAGTTCCATGAAAGTGGAATCTCATGTAGATAGGGTGGTAAAGAAAGCTTTTGGTGTGCTGGCCTTTATAAATCAGAGCATTGAGTATAGAAGTTGGGATGTAATGTTAAAAGTGTACAAGGCATTGGTGAGGCCAATTCTGGAGTATGGTGTACAATTTTGGTCGCCTAATTATAGGAAGGATGTCAACAAAATAGAGAGAGTACAGAGGAGATTTACTAGAATGTTGCCTGGGTTTCAGCAACCAAGTTACAGAGAAAGGTTGAACAAGTTAGGGCTTTATTCTTTGGAGCGCAGAAGGTTAAGGGGGGACTTGATAGAGGTTTTTAAAATGATGAGAGGGATAGACAGAGTTGACGTGGAAAAGCTTTTCCCACTGAGAGTAGGGAAGATTCAAACAAGGGGACATGACTTGAGAATTAAGGGACTGAAGTTTAGGGGTAACATGAGGGGGAACTTCTTTACTCAGAGAGTGGTAGCTGTGTGGAATGAGCTTCCAGTGAAGGTGGTGGAGGCAGGTTCGTTTTTATCATTTAAAAATAAATTGGATAGTTATATGGATGGGAAAGGAATGGAGGGTTATGGTCTGAGCGCAGGTATATGGGACTAGGGGAGACTATGTGTTCGGCACGGACTAGAGGGGTCGAGATGGCCTGTTTCCGTGCTGTAATTGTTATATGGTTATATGGTTATTGAGGGTTAGTTAGGAATTTGTGGCACCAGAGGTGAGATCGGTAATTTGCATGGAGTTGAATGGGGGTTTGAGGACACAGTTGCTTATGTTCTCTGAGAAATTGTGCTTGTTATGGTTGTGGTTGCCCTTTAATTTCCGAAAATATCCCTGTAACACTATCAAGCAAAGGGATCAGATGGAGACCAGATTGAATGAGAGCAGGACCAGGTTATAGGTCGACAGGGTTTGATGCAGGAGATTTCAAAAATAATTTCCGTGTAGTGCAGAACAAAAACCTTATCTCCCGACATTGAGAAGATCATGTTGGTTCTTTTGGGTAATTAGATCCTGTTTATATATATATATATATATACATATACATATACATATACATATATAATTTTTTTTAAGGAGATTAAGGTTCAGAACAAGTTCAGACTGATAGGATGTGAATACATTTTTGGCAGATGTCTATTCGGTTCATGTATTAAGTTCTCAGTCATCTTTAATCCAATCCCTATAATCATTGTTTCCTGCAATAAATATGTCTTTAATTGTACCAATTATTCATAATCATAAGGCCATAAGGAATAGGAGTAGAATTAGGCCATTCGGCCCATCAAGTCTACTCGGCCATTCAATCATGGCTAATTGATCTCTCCCTCCTAATTCCTGCCTACTCCCCATAACCTCTGACACCCGTACTAATAAAGATTTTTCAATCAAAATCATATTTACTACCAGAGTTGTCTTTGCATGGAGATTGCTTGATGGAGCAATATTTATGGCGCAGAGTAAAATAAATTCTATTTTGTACCCAGCCCATGCCATATCACCTATAGATGCTGAGGGAACTACCCATGATTTGGTAAATTCAGTAAAGTCCATTGTACCTGCATTTCCTGCCACCCTCTTGCGCCTTTGTCCAGTACCAAAGCCCTAAATCGGGTTTCAAAAAAGATGCTGGCTTCTCACTAGATGAAGTTCTGGTCAATAATTTGTGTAAGAAAGAACTGCAGATGCTGGTTTAAATCAATGGTAGACGCAAAATGCTGGAGTAACTCAGTGGAACAGACAGCATCTCTGGAGAGAAGGAATCGGTGATGTTTCAAATTGTGACCCTTCTTCTGACCGATGTCAGGCTGAAGAAGGATCTCGACCTGCAACGCCACTTCAGTTACTCCAGCATTTTGTGTCTACCTTCTGGTCAATAATTATCCTTAACCAAGTCTGCCCACTCCTGCAGTGATGCCTGCAATGTACAAACTGGCTGCTGGATTCCTGCTCTACTAAAGTGACTTAATTGGCCGGAAGAATCTTATGATATGGTGAGTGTTGAATAACGCACACAGAATCAAAAACCCTGCAAGTTAGGATGTTGTATTACAGTTATACAAGATGTTGGTGAGGCAATTGGAGTATTCTGTTCAGTTTTGGTCACCCTGTTATAGGAACGATGTTAAGCTGGAAAGAGTGCAAAGAAGATTTACAAGGATGTTGCCATGATTCAAGGATTGGAGAGGTTGGGCAGGCTAGGACTTTATTCCTTGCCCTATGGGATGATCTTGTAGAGGTGTATAAAGTCATGAAGGGAATAGATAGGGTGAATGTATACTTTTACCCAGAGTAGGGGAATGAAGAATTAGAGTTCTTCATCGTTTCATAGCTTCATAGACATAAGTTTAAAGTGAGAGGGGAAAGATTTCATAGCAATCTGAGTGGCACACTTTGGCACACTAAGAATGGTGTTATGGAAATGCCATCCAAAAGAGGTTGTTGAAAGTCAAAACATTGAAAAGATATTTGGACAGCCACATGTCCAAGGAGCTGATCATGGACTTTAGGAGGGCACATCATCCGAGGACGTACACTCCATTGAGGATAAATGGGGATCCTGTGGATAGGGTGAACTGTTTTAAATATCTGGGAGTCCACATCTCCGAGGATATGACATGGGCATCACACGCCTCAGCACTCGTGAGTAAGGCAAGGCAGCGCCTTTACCGCCTCAGGCAATTGAGGAAATTCAGAGTGTCTCCAAGGATCCTCCAGTGCTTCTACGCAGCGGCGGTGGAAAACATCTTGTCCGGAAATATTACCATCTGGTTTGGGAATTGCTCTGCCAAGGACAAGAAGGCTCTGCATAGAGTAGTGCGTTCGGCCGAACACACTATGGGAACTTCACTCGCCCCCCTGCAGGAACTATACAACAGGAGGTGCAACTCCAGAGCAAAAAAAATCATGGGAGACCCCTTCCACCCCTGCAACGGACTGTTCCAGCTGCTACGGTCAGGCAAACGCCTCCGTTGCCATGCGGTGAGAACGGTGAGGTTGAGAAGGAGTTTCTTCCCAGAGGCCATTCGGACTGTAAACGCCAATCTCACCAGGGACTAACTCTACTGAACGTTTTTCCCTTCATTATTTATTATGTAAAAGAACAATCGTGACTAGGATGGAACTAGTGTACAGGTGATTGTGCATTGGCTCGGACTCAGTTGGACGAAGGCTCTGTTTCCGCGTTGCAACTCTGAACTAAACTAAACTAAACAGTAATTGAAGCTTGTCACCATAGACAGCCAAAGCACAAGAAACAACGGTGCCCTCTAACCTGTGCAAGTACTCGGAAGTAGTGATGGGCTCGTGGCCACAGAGCCTGAATAGATATGCTGCTCACCAACAGTCACAAACACTTTCTACCAGAATTCTGCCTGCATTAGAGGGTCTTAGCTGCAAGGAGAGATACTCTGGGTAAAAAAAACCTGTGCCTTCACCCAATCTATTCCTCACAAGATCTTGTGCACCTGTGTAACAGCACCCCTCAGCCTCCTGCGCTCCAAGTAAGAAATCCTAGCCTGCCCACCCTCTCCCTATAGTTCAGGCTCTCAAGTCCTGGTAACATTGTTGTAAATTTTCTCGGCACTCTTTTCATCTGATAAACATCCATCATATAGCAAAGTGAACAAAACGGAACACAATACTCCAAATGCAATCTCACCAACATCATGTACAACTGTACCACAACATCCCAACTTCTATATTCAATAGGTACACAAAAAAGCTGGAGAAACTCAGCGGGTGTTCTCACCTTCTGCAGTTCCTGCAGTTCCTTCTTAAACATTCTATATTCAATATCCTGACGGATGTGCGTCAATATACTGAAAGCCTTCTTAACCCCCGTGTGGTCACACATTATGTGTGATGCTACTGATAAGGATCTAGGTCCCTACATTCCATATCATTCTGCTCTGCAACACTCCCAGGGCTCTGCCATTCACTGTGAAGGCCCTGCCCAGGTTTAACTTCCCAAAATGCAAGACCTCAGACTTATATGCATTAAACTCCATTAATCTCAGCCCACTTGTTCAACTGATCGAGGTCCTGTTGTAATTTCTAATAACCTCTATGTTCTATGTTTTTGCTGCACCTGCTAGGGGATTTCTACTACCTCCCGTTCTATGCCTAATTCTTCACTGTGGTTTAGTTTAGTTTAGTTTTGAGATACAGCGTGGAAACAGGCCCTTCAGCCCACGAGTCAGCACCGACCAGCGATCTCCGCACATTAAGACTACCCTACACATACTAGGGACAATTTACACTTATACCAAGCCAAATAACCTATAAACCTGTACCTGTTTGTAATGTGGGAGGAAACAAAAGATCTCAAAGAAAACCCACGAGGTCACAGGGAGAATGTACAAATTCTGCACAGACAGCACCCATAGTCAGGATCGAACCTGGGTCACCGGCGCTGTGTGGCAGCAGCTCTACCGCTGCGCCACTATGCCACCGTGGTTATAAATATTGAGAATAACTGATAAGTCATTGTACATTGTTGATGCCACAGCTAATGTGTCGGTAAAGCTGCAGCAAGTAAGAATGTCATTGTTCCGGTTCACATCCGTTCCATTTGTCAATGAAACACTCTTAACTAGAAACAATTAGTTTATCCAAAACATAAAATGCTGGAAGAACTCAGTGGGTTAGGAAGCACCTTTGATGAGAAGGGACAGACAACATTTCGGGCTGAGTCGCACTTCAGACTGTGTGGAGTAGTGAGGAGAAAGCAGGAAAGGTCAAGCTTGGTGGGAAAGGGTTAACAGAAGGTGAGAACAAACAAGCTGTGGAAAGTAGCTGAAGAAAAGCAGATTCACACAAGCTGAAGCAGAAGTGGAGGAGGGGAGGTGTAAATAGGGGGACAGGAGCTGTGACCTCAGGGCCCCAGGAAGGGAGGAAAAGGATGGGGTTGAGGGGAGGGAGAGTGGGAAAGGGCAGAAGGTTGGTGTTGAGAGAAGGTAGGTAAGGGGGAGGAGAGAATGGGTTTGTTGATAGAGGGGGAGGAGCAGGAGAGGACAGAGAAGGCTGGTGTTGAGAGGGATATGGGGAGAGGAGGGGATTGGTGTTGGAGGAGGAAGAGGGGGAAGGTGAGGAAGTTGGTGTTAAGAGGAGGGTATGGAGAGGGGGTGGGTGTTCAGTGGGAGAGAGGGGAAGTAAGAGGGGTCACTATTGTGAGGAGGGGTGAGGGAGAGGAAGAGGTGACCTGCAGAGAATGCTTGAAAACCGTCTTTTCCTCAAATGTGTTGCTTGCTCTCAGTTTGCTGGAGAAATGATCTCAACTGGAGCGGGGGTCAAGCATCAAACTCCATCGGTTTAGATCACTGTATACGCAAGGTTGCCCTCAGGGATAATATTTGGACCGGCCAGTGATTGGCAGCAAGCAGTTTCCTGCAATGGTGATTTTCAAACTGGAGTCTTGGGACTAAATTAAATGTTCTTGCACATTTGGATTTGGCATTGAGTTGCTGGGGCAGTCAGCTGATCGAGCTTGGCCAGCCTCTGGAACTCTGAAGGGTCGTGGTGGAGATGGAGTGACTTGCACTGTAATATTTGAATGTCATGGAGATTAAGTCAGAGTCTGCATCCAAAATCAGACGGACATCAGTCTCTGTCGGTTATGGAGGGAATCCCGTTGCAGCAACATTTTACTCTTTACCCCACTGCCCCTGATTCCTCACAATCATCCCTGGGTCCTGGCCACTGGGCTCAGCCTGGCCAATGCCAGCAACCACCTCACTCAACTGACCATTTATTGCACCACAGCCACCAACATGTGTTTCGTCAAGAAAACTGGAGATGGTCTCACACCTGCAGCATATCGTCAACCTGAGCCTGAGCCTGGAGAGGGTTCATGTGATGTGGAAGATGTACTGCCCGGACCCTGTATAAAAGAGGACGTATCCCAGCTCCTCCAATGACCCCAGACCAGTGGTGCTGACCTCACCCATCATGAAGTCCCTGGAGATGCTGGTCCTCAGTCACCTGCGACCCCTGGTGAAACCCTACCTTAACCCCCCGCAGTTCACTTAACAAACAAAGGTGGGGGTGGAGGAGGCCATCATCCACCTGGTCCATCGTTCCTATGCTCACCTGGATAGGCCAGAAAGCACTGCGAGAACCATGTTTTTTTTTGCTTCTCTCGTGCTTTTAAACAACGTCTGGCCTGCAGTTGCCCACCCCCCCCTCCCCCCCCCCCCCCCCCACACACACATTATTTGCACATCATCAATCCTGGACTTTCCACTCGTCACTTAAATTTCATGTTTCATGTATCTTGTGTTTCAGGACTGTTGGCAGACCAATCCCCCCTCCCCCCCCCTCCGGGATAGATAAAGTTATATCATATCGCATTATCTGGCAACAGTTTTCAGCTTTTGTCCAGTGAACTTGGCATATGTGTCCACTCGACAAGGAGCATAACCCACATGGGTAGCTTACAACCCATCGGTATCTTCATTGAATTTTCCAATTACAATTAATATCTCCTTACGGTCTCTCTCTGTCCTGTTCTCCCTCCCGGCACTGTTGCGTACCTATTTCTCCCATTATCTCTCACCCTACCACAAAGGGCTATATTATTATTTGTTATTTGCTCTGTGTTTGTTATCTATTGAACTTTATATTTTCCCGTTATATACAATGTTTACATATTCACATATTCTGTTGTGCTGCAGCAAGTAAGAATTTAATTGTCCCGTCCGGGACATATGACAATAAAAACACTCTTGAATCTTCACTCTGCTCCTTACCCCTCCTTTGAAGACTCGTCTCCCATCCCTGACTATCCTATTGCCATTTCATTCCATCTTTCCCCCACCCGTCTCCTTCCCCCACACAATTCACTCCTGTTCCCTTCTTATCTGACAGGCTTTTTGTCTCCTTTTCATCTCTATCATCTGCCAATCACCCCACCACCACATACATCCACATCACTTGCCAGGCCCCACGCCCATCCATCTTTTCCAACTTTCTCCCCACTACTCCATCACTTTGAAAGGTGATGACCTAAAATGACAGCGGAAATTGGAGGAACAGCACCTCATATTCCGTCTGGGGTCCTTGCGCCCCTATGGCATCAACATTGAATTCCCCCAATTTGGCTAGCCTGTGCTGTCCCCTCCCCTTCCTTCACCCTCTAGCTGTCTCCTCCCACCCTCCCATCCGCCCGCCCTCGGGCTCCTCCTCTTCCCCTTTTTCCTTCTTTCTTTCCCCACCCCCCATCAGTCTGAAGAAGGGTTTCGGCCCGAAACGTCGCCTATTTCCTTCGCTCCATAGATGCTGCTGCACCCGCTGAGTTCCTCCAGCAATTTTGTGGACCTAAAATGTCATCTGTCCAATCCCTCCACAGATGCTGCCTGACCCATTGATTTGCTCCAGCACTTTGACTTCTGTATTTGATCAATCAATCACCCTTTCACATTAGTTCTATATTATCCCATTTTCTCATACACCTTATATACTCGTGGCAATTTACAGAGGCTAATTAACAAGTCTTTGGGCTGTGGGAGGAAACTGGAATACCTGGAGTAAACTCAACTTAACTTTGCTATAGCAGGGTTTTAAAAACTCAACATAATTCAAATGCAATAATCTGTAAATTATTAAATCTATAGACATTTTCATCAATTGGGATCAAACCTGCTGAAGCCGCTTCCCATGGTCATAGAACATAGACCATGTCTGCACGATGCATATTCCTGTATTCCCTGCACAACCATGAGCCTATCTAAACCCTCTTAAACACCACAATTGCATCTACCTCCAGCACCAGCCCTGGCAGCAACGTTCCAGACACCCAACACACTGTTAAACAACTTGTCCCGCGCATCTTCTTTAAACTTCTCTATAAACTATTGCCCGCTCACATTAAAACTATCTACACAAAAAGCTGGAGCAACTCAGTGGAACAGGCAGCATCTCCGGGGGGAAGGATTGGGTGACGTTTCGGGTCGAGACCTTTCTTCAGTTTGTTTAGGGGTAAGGGAATGAGAGATATAGACTATGATGTAGAGATAAAGAACAATGAATGAAATATATGCAAAAAACTAACAGTAATAAAGAAAACAGGCCATTGTTAGCTGTTTGTTGGGTGAAAAACAAAAAGCTGGTGCGACGGGTGGGGGAAGGATAGAACGAAATGGAATGCCAGGATTACTTGGTTAGATAAATCAATATTCATACCACTGGGCTGTAAGCTGCCCAAGCGAAATATGAGATTTGCGTTTAGCCTCACTCTGTCAATGGAGGAGACCTTGGACAGAAAGGTCTGTGTGGGAATGGGAAGGAGAAATAAAGTGTTTAGCAACCGGGAGATCAGACCTTAAAACTATGCCCTCTCGGCTTAGGCATTTCCACCCTAGGAAAAGGTTCTGATTGTCTACCCTATCTTTGCCTCTCGTCGTTTTATACAGCCATAATGATCATGCAGAGTCTGCAAAAGCAAGCCCCTGACAGTCTGAAGAAGGGTCTCGACCCGAAACATTCCCCATTCCTTCTCTCCATAGATGCTGTCTGGCCCGCTAACTCCAGCTTTTTGTGTCTATCTTCGGCGAAAGCAGAGGCGACACAGCAGCGGAACATGTGGGGCTCACTCACGCCTTCACTAATGGTCTTCGAACAGCGCGCACCTTTTCAAACTAATATTTTTTAAGAAGTTCCACCCACACACTACCTGAGGAGCGCATCATGTACTAGCTTTTCCCCACGTACTATTGAGTCACAATTGCCTTGTATTCAGGAATGAGCTTCCACAGATCAAGGCGATCACAACATTGCAGGGAGAACAGTTTCACGGTGCGCTGACCGCTACAACTGCCAGCAAGCCGTGGGCTTCTTGGAGATTCCCACCACTGTGCGAGTGAAACCACAACTTTTTCACCAGCTGCTCGGGCAGCTTGTGAAAACGTTCACTCGCTCGGGAGAGAGTGCGGAAAATGGAATGTGCAGAAACGGAGTTACCCTGAGATGGGGCAGAGAGAGAGGAAAAGTCACCACGATGAATAAAGATTAAATCAAAGATAGATGTAGAGATATAGATAAGGTGGTGGTGACAGGGAAAGAGACTTGGAATAACAACCACAAAACACTGGGAGAGTCAATTAAAAATGTAAAGGAAGGTCCCAATCGGAAAGGTCCCGACCCGTTCATTCCCTCCACATATGCTACTCGATCCAGCACTTTGTGTTAGCCACAAGTCTAATTACCCGGTCTGAACATTATTTAAGAGGTAAGAGAAGCAGGCTCATACGAAGCTTTTCAAAAAGGGGGGTGGCATGACAGGATTTGCGTAACCAGAGTTGGTTTACAGGGCAAGGCCAACGAATGCCCTTGCATTAGTAGAGGTAGTGGTAAATGGCAATATACATTCAGGAGCACCTGGTCCGTTGTTTTGCACAATCCGCAGGCATTGCCACTTTCATATTACTCCACATCTTGTATGTGTACGTGCCAAATAGACTTGACTTACCTTGACTTGACAACAAGCGATTTCCTGTTGTTGGGGGGCAGTGTTAGCTGTGAGGAGGTTGCTAGGAGGCTGCAAGGTGACTTGGATAGGCTGGGTGAGTGGGCAAATGCATGGCAGATGCAGTAGAATGTGGATAAATGAGAGGTTATCCACTTTGGTGACAAAAACAGAAAAGCAGACTATTATCTAAACGGTGGCCGATTAGGAAAAGGGGAGATGCAACGAGACCTGGTATCATGGTACACCAGTCATTGAAAGTAGGCATGCAGGTGCAGCAGGCAGTGAAGAAAGCGAATGGTATGTTAGCATTCATAGCAAAAGGATTTGAGTATAGAAGCAGGGAGGTTCTACTGCAGTTCCACAGGGTGTTGGTGAGACCACAGCTGTAGTATCGCGTACTGTTTTGGTCTCCAAATCTGAGGAAGGACATTATTGCCATAGACGGAGTGCAGAAAAGGTTCAGCAGACTGATTCCTGGGATGTCAGGATTTTCATATGAAAAAAGACTGGATAGGCTCGGCTTGTACTCACTAGAATTTAGGAGATTGAGGGGGGATCTTATAGAAACGCACAACATTCTTAAAGGGTTGGACAGGCTAGATGCAGGAAGATTGTTCCCGATGTTGGGGAAGTCCAGGACAAAGGAGTTACAGCTTAAGGATAGAGGGGAAATCCTTTAGGACCGAGATGAGAAAAACATTTTTCACACAGAGAGTGGTGAATCTCTGGAACTCTCGGCCACAGAGGGTAGTTGAGGCCAGTTCATTGACTATATTTAAGAGGGAGTTAGATGTGGCCCTTGTGGCTAAAGGGATCAGGGGATATGGAGAGAAGTCAGGTACGGGATACTGAGTTGGGTGATCAGCGATGATCATAATGAATGGCGGTGCAGGCTCGAAGGGCCGAATGGCCTACTCCTGCACCTATTTTCTATGTTTCTATGTAGGCAAAAGACGCCATCCATATGATCGCTATATACAAGCCAGCTCGTAAACAGTCAGGGTTAAATCTTCGCCAGCATCCATTCTTATAGAAGGCACAATATTTGTTTGTTGGACCCAGTTTAAAGTGATTTTGTATGAGGTACAGCTTCTGAGCATCTGAGAGGTTGGCAATAGCTTTACCAGCTTCTTCTTTGGTTGTGGTAGAATTAAGGAGAACTAGACCAAGTGCAGACCCGTTGGGTCTGCTCCCCCAATGTGCGGTTGCAGGGTGGGGCGTAATACACATTAACCACTCCCATACACGGGGGGGGGGCAGAGAGACTGGAGGGGGAGAGAGAGAGGAGGGGAGAGAGAGAGACAGGAGGGGGGGGGGAGTGACAGGAGAGGGGAGAGAACAGGAGGGGGGGGAGAGAGACAGGAGGGGGGAGAGAGAGACAGGAGGGGGGAGAGAGAGACAGGAGGGGGAGAGAGAGACAGGAGGGGGGAGAGAGAGACAGGAGGGGGGATAGAGAGACAGAAGGGGGGAGAGAGAGACAGGAGGGGGGAGAGAGAGACAGGAGGGGGGGAGAGAGAGACAGGAGGGGGGAGAGAGAGAGACGAGGAGGGGACGGAGAGAGAGAGATAGAGAGACAGGAGGGGGGAGAAGAGAGACAGGAGGGGGGGAGAGAGAGGACAGGAGGGGGGAGAGCGAGACAGGAGGGGGGGAGAGTGCCAGGGGGGTAGAGGGAGAGGTGACAGGGGGGGGCGAGGACAGGAGGGGGGGAGAGGAGCGGAGGACAGGAGGCAGAGGGGAGAGAGAGTAGAGAGGAGGGGGAGAGAGAGAGACAGGAGGAGGGGAGGAGCGAGCGGACAGGAGGAGGGGAGAGAGAGACAGGAGGAAGGGGGAGAGAGAGTCAGGAGGAGGGGGGAGAGCGAGACAGGAGTGGGGGTGAGGAGCGAGACAGGGCGGTGGGGGGTTAGGGGTTATGAGCGAGACGGAGGCGGGTGGAAGAGCGAGACAGGAGGGGGGGAGAGAGAGATAGGAGGGAGGGGTGAGAGCGAGACAGGAGGAGGGCGGAGAGAGGAGAGACAGGGGGAGGGGGCGAGAGACGAGACAGGAGGAGGAGGAGGAGAAGAGAGACAGGAGGAGGGGGAGAGGAGAGCCAGGAAGGGGATGAGAGAGAGACAGCGAGGGGAGAGGAGAGAGACAGGAGGAGGGGGAGTAGAGAGGACAGGAGGAGGGGAGAGAGAGCGACAGGAGGAGGGGTGAGAGAGAGATAGGAGGACGGGGGGAGAGCTGAACAGGCGGATGGGGGAGAGAGGAGAGACAGGGGAGGGGGAGAGAGAGACACTGAGGGCGGAGAGAGGGAGGACAGGAGGAGGGGGAGGAGACAGGAGGGGGGGGAGAGAGAGAGACAGGGGGAGGGGAGAGAGAGACAGGAGGGGGAGAGAGATAGGAGGGGGAGAGAGAGACAGGAGGAGGGGGAGAGAGACAGGAGGAGGGGGAGAGAGAGAGACAGGGGGAGGGGGAGAGAGAGACAAGAGGGGGAGAGAGAGACAGGAGGAGGGGGGAGAGAGACAGGAGGAGGGGGAGAGAGAGAGACAGGGGGAGGGGGAGAGAGAGACAGGAGGGGGAGAGAGATAGGAGGGGGAGAGAGAGACAGGAGGAGGGGGAGAGAGACAGGAGGGGGAGAGAGAAACAGGAGCAACCATGTTCTACCATCGGGCGGGGACCGAATTTGCGAGTTTAGAAGAGTTTGCACTCAAATCAAACTCGCAGCATGGTGAACACATGGTCCTAGGAGGTCTCTGTAACTCTCCTTCATGCTCGAGAGAAGTTCGAGCAAGAATTTCATTGTCCTATCTGGGACACATGACAATAAACTTTCTTGAATCTTGATTAGATTATAGCTATTGACTCTTCCCGAACCCAATCACAAAATTCACCGTTACATTTTTTCAACAGAAAGTTCTAGCAGGAAGAGTTTACAAAAAAATAGAAACATTTCTCCAGGTACTATAAACAATTTGAACAAGGCTTCATACTTCACAAGATAACAGCACAAACACTCTGCAAAATAATTAACAGTACTTTACAACCTCCCCCCCCCCCTACATCTAACAATGCATATGCAACACCTCTTAGCTCTTCTACAAAACCCTCATACATATAAACAAAAGGAATTATCCTCAACTTCCATCAAGAATCCAGACTACTTGCAACCTTTCACAGAAAGTGGACAAACAGGTTTCTCCATTTCGTGACATATTTTATTTGGCCAATATTATCATTAACAGAACTTATGACATCGGATGTATTCAAAAAATATTTTACTGATAGGCTGCATATATGTGAGGTTTTCACAATTCTTGTAAGAACTCACGACAGATTCATAAAACGTTTGTTTTCCACAAAAAATAATAGCTCTAAAACCTACCTCAATTTTATAATCTCATTAGAGATATTCCCCCTTTCCCTCTCCCTTCCCCCATCTCTCTCCCCCGTCCCTTCCCCTCCCCTCTCTCGCTCTTTCTGGCGGGGGTGGGGGGGTGCGAAGATGGTGGAGCGAGCCTATCGGGCGTCGGCGTGGATGGGGGGGGGTGTGGCGGGGCTGAGCAGGGGGTGGGTGGGGGTTGCGTGGTATGAGCGGGGGGGTGGCGGGGATGAGCGGCGGGGACGGCGTGGTTGGCGGGGGGGATCCGCGTGGATGAGGGGGGATGGCAGGGATGAGCGGGTATGGGTGGGATCGGCGTGAATGAGCGGGGAGGGGGTGGCGGGGATGAGGTGGGGTGACGGGGATGAGCGGGTTGGGTGGGATCGGCGTGAATGAGCAGGGAGGGGGTGCGGGGATGAGCGGGGGCGGTGGCGGGGATGAGCGGGGGGGGTGGCGGGGATGAGCGGGTATTGGCGGGGATGAGGAGAGATCGGCGGGGATGAGCGGGGGGGTGGCGGGGATGAGCAGGATGGGGGGGATCGGCGGGGATGAGTGGGGGGGTGGCGGGGATGAGCGGGGGGGATTGCGGGGCTACGTGAGGATGCTGTTCATAGACTACGGTTCAGCCTTCAACACGATAGTCCCCACCAGACTGGCCGGGAAGCTAATGGAATTGGGGCTCAACACCTCACTGGGTGCCTGGGTCCTGGACTTTCCGAGGATATGACATGGGCAACACACGCCTCAGCACTCGTGAGTAAGGCAAGGCAGCGCCTTTACCACCTCAGGCAATTGAGGAAATTCAGAGTGTCTCCGAGGATCCTCCAGTGCTTCTACGCAGCGGCGGTGGAAAGCATCTTGTCTGGAAATATTACCATCTGGTTTGGGAATTGCTCTGTCAAGGACAAGAAGGCTCTGCAGAGAGTAGTGCGTTCGGCTGAATGCACTATGGGAACTTCACTCGCCCCCCTGCAGGAACTATACAACAGGAGGTGCAACTCCAGAGCAAAAAAAATCATGGGAGACCCCTTCCACCCCTGCAACGGACTGTTCCAGCTGCTACGGTCAGGCAAACGCCTCCGTTGCCATGCGGTGAGAATGGAGAGGTTGAGAAGGAGTATCTTCCCAGAGGCCATTCGGACTGTAAATGCCTATCTCACCAGGGACTAACTCTACTGAACGGGGGGGGTGGCGGGGATGTCACGGGCGTCTGTTGTTGCCCCCCCCCCCACACTCCACAACTTACCTGGAGTAGACACAAGGCATCAACATCGCGCTCAATGGTTGAAGTTCAAATGGAAGTCTGATCCCGCCCGGGCCCAATGCGCACGCGCGGATAGACGACACCATTTTGTGGTGCTGATGCAACTGCGCAGGCGTGGAAGGCGCATTTGTTTCTCCCCCAGCGGCCGGAGCCAGAATTTCGGGCGATTTCCAACAAAGTGGAAACGCTGATTTTGCTCCGATTTTAAAAAAAATTCTGGGGGGGAAATTCTTACTCTGGGGGGGAAAAAGGGGGAGGTGCGGTCACACCTCCCGCACCCCGCCTTCGGACGGCCATGAGAAGGGATCCTTTTCTATGTATATGAAGGAAGGAAATCGTAAAGCTGCGAAGACCATGAGTAATTCTTACAGAAAAAGATACAACATTTAATTGTATAAAATGGTGAGACGGCGTGTTACACGGAGATAAATATCACTTCACATACCCAATAGAAGGCAGCTGTACACGGCTCGCATCCTGCTCTCAGACAAATCGAACAGTGACTGCTCGGTAATGACCTCGTTCAGGCTTTTGTACGACTCACATCGTCCGGCAGAACTTCAGCAGCTGTACAGAGGCACGCCCCACTGAGGAGGACATGAAATTCAGATCTGGTCAGTTCCCAGACCTATCAATGCACCGGACGTTAACCCTGGAGGAGACACATGAGGCTGCAGATGCTGTAATCTGGAGCGACAAACAATCTGCTGGAGGAACTCAGTGCAGAGAGCAGCGTCTGTGGGGCAAAAACGGTTCAGTTTGAGCATCAGAGACCGTCCTGATGCAGGGTCTGGACCCAAAACGTCGATAAGTTGTGTGTCCCAGCCCCCACCCATCCCTGCTCATCGGAATTGAGCAAGGAGAAAGGCATAGGTGATGGTGAGATTAGTGAGTGTTTAATATTCTCGGGCATGTCCATATTAAGGAAGAGCAGCTATTGTGTGTCTTGGAGAACATTAAGGAAGACAAGGCCATGGAGCTTGATAGAATCTATTCAAGGATACTAATAGAGGCAAGGGAGGAGATACTCGAGGCCTTGACCGGGATAATCTGGGAAACTATAGGCAAGTAAGACGCCTGCTGTGGTGGCAGGCGTGGCCAGGGTGCCGGTGGCGGCAAAGACGCGTGGGAACAGCCCAAGGGCTGCTAGCCATGGCGATGGCAGTTGTGGGCGGAGCGGTGATGGTGGTAGCGTTGCTAACAGCAGGAGAGGAGCCACAAGCCAGGGGTTTAAGATTGGCTTTATGCAGGGCAGGTCCTATCTTACAAACATAGAAACATATAAAATAGGTGCAGGAGGAGGCCATTCGGCCCTTCGAGGTAGCACCGCCATTCATTGTGATCATGGCTGATCGTCCCCTATCAATAACCCGTGACTGCCTTCTCCCCATATAACTTGACTCCACTAGTCCCTAGAGCTCTACCTAACTCTCTCTTAAATCCATCCAGTGACTTGGCTTTTGTGGCAGGGAATTCACAATTTTACTTCGGAGTCACGTGAGTGACTATGTGAAGACCCCGGCAGCACGCGTGTGCGTCATTGCCTCTCACACAGTGCAACAGGGACGGGCGGGGATGGAGCGCTCCCGCGGGAAAAATTCAAACGGACCTACACAGGTAAGGAAAAATTGAATTTATATACTTCCTCTTAGCTGTGCTTTATGTTACAGCACGTTGGACAAGGGGAAGAAAAAACGGACCTGGACCGCAGGCTGCCGCGGCGAAACATGCAGTTCCCGGCAGCCGACAGCCACCAGCCACGAGCTACCAGGGGCTTCAGGACCGCAGGCTGCGGGGAAACAGGTAGGTCCCGGCAGCCGAAAAACAGAGATGTCCAGCGGCTCCAGGACCGCAGGCTGCTGCGGGGAACAAGGCAGTTCCCGGCAGCCGACACCAGAGATGTCCAGTGACTCCAGGACCGCAGGCTGCTGCGGGGAACAAGGCAGTTCCCGGCAGCCAACAACTCTAGACGTCCAGCGGCTCCAGGACCACAGGCTGCGGGGAACCAGGTAGGTCCCGACAGCCGACACCACGGACGTCCAGCGGTTTCAGGACCACAGGCTGCGGGGAACTAGGGGAAGTCCGGCAGCCCACAGCCATGGGCAAACAGCGGTTCCAGGACCGCAGGCTGTGAGGAACTAGACCAGGGCTGGGCTGGTCCGGAAGAAGGGGACGTGTCTGAAGAAAACGACTCCACGGAGGAGCCTTCCATCTGGGGGAGGGGGGGGGGGGGCAGCAACAGAACAGACCTGTCCCCCACTCGACTCCAAGGAGGAGCGTTCTGGAGGAGCCTGAGCAGCGGGCTGGAAATAACGCCACGGAGGCATCCGGCCGGTGGCTCCGACTTATCGGAGGGACGTTTTTCCACCCGCCCAGGGGAAAGATAGCCGCATGAACAGACCTGCCCCCGCTCGACTCCATGGAGGAGCGTTCCATCTCGCGGGGGCAGCAACACTTACCGGGCGGTCCGCTACCCCGACACCGCGACCGAGCCCAGCCCGCTAGCGCCTGAGCAGCGGGCTGGATGTAAAAGCCAAGGAAGATGAGTCCGGGCGGTCGCTCCGACTTATTGCACGGGGACGTCTCTCCACCGAGGCGGGGGTGAGACCGCCGCCTGAGCCAATGGAGCGGCTCTTAGAGCAGGAGCTCCAGCGAGGTGCACCCCAGGAGGGGCGCTCTCGCACAGGGGGGTCAAGCACTCCCTCCACAGTGCCTTGTGCACTGTCCATTGCTTCCTCCTTTCCAGAGGATAGCTTTGGTGACCAGGACTGGGCTGGTCAAGAACAGGAGCAATGGCTGAAGATCTCGGGAGTATGCAAGGGGTGCAGGAAGAGCTGCTAGGTGTGGTTGACAGCTACGTGGAAACCCCACGTGCAGGAGGCCGTTAAAAGCCTGACGACAGCCATCACATCGTTTTTTCCTCGTTCCATGGACAAATACGGAGATGACCACAACCTTCGTAAACAAGTCATGAGACCTGCCATAAAATCCTACATTGCGGGGTTGTGCATACCCCAGCCACTGAGCCAGACTCACTGCTCTTTGGAAAAAACCTCATAAAGCATATGAAGGACATGCAAGAGGTTTTACAAAACTTTCGGCTCATGAGGGCAGGGCCGGGACGAGTAACCAAAAACAGTAATTTCTACGCAGCAGCACCCCATCGCGTCCAACAGTCAACGTCTACCATATCAGACTGATGAAAACTCGGGGTCCGCATTCTATCACCGAAAGTCTTCTTTAGACCAGGGCCCAGAGCGGACCCCATGGAAATTGTGCCACCCCCCAACGTCACCGCCACATCAGATGACGTGCAACACTCGTTGGCCCGGCAGGAAACAGAAGAATACCCATAACCATGGAGGTAGGTGGTTCTGGTTCCTACCAGTATATAGAGTAATACTAACACATGGGAGTCTATCACGAGTGGTCAGTATATACTCAATGGCATTAGTGAATACAATTCATACTAGAAAAATTGCCACCAGGTCAACATTCACCCCAGAGGGTATTTTTCCCCTCTCTTTTAAAGAAACAAGAGGAACAAGCTGAACGGGTGTGAATAATTACAAAGAGTATCATGGGAAAACGTGAACCCTTGCAATTCGTATTAAATATATTCACTAAACCCAAAAAAGACGGTGGATGTCGTATCATCATTGACTTAACTTCACTAAATATGTCTGTTAAGTATATACATTTCAAAATGGAACCGGTTGTTACTGCCAAACAACTAAATTCCAAAGGATACTTCATGGCAAGCATTCATCTTAAAGATGTTTACTATTTAGTACCATTCACAAGGATCATCGCAGATACCTGAAATTTACCTGGATGGGGCAGCCATAGCAGTTTAAAGCGTTACCCAATGGGCTCACATCAGCCCAAGAGTGTCACCCAGACACTAAAACCAGCTCTGGCAATATTCAGAAGACAAAAACAAATTGTCATGGCATATCTTAATGATAACCTAAATGGTAGGCAAGACCATGAATTTGACTATGTTAGCTGTTCAGCTACCAAACAGTTATTCGAAACCCTGGGGTTGTCTTACATCCAGATAAATCTAAGTTGAAGCCATCCTCTATCATGGACTACTTGGGCTTCACAATTAATTCAGTCTACGTGACTGTAACATTGCCAAGAGACAACATAGTTGAATTGGCACAATCATGCAACAATTTAATGGTCAACAAACTACCTGGGGCATATATTAATCATATGGGAGAAAAGATCGATACCATGTGTCAATCTAGCCAATATATTTGGCTATGGTGTGTTAACATACATATTTGACTATCAGCAAACTTACCTACCAGGTAGGCTCAATACTGAGCCACATACCAGGTCATGAACATTCAATGACAGCATCGAATGGCTGTAGGACCACACAAAAAAGTTGCTGATATTACCAAAAAGAGGGACACCAGATATCGATCCATTTGCATCTGGACCCAATCACCAGTTACCACATATGCCGCTTGTGAACCACACCTGGGGCAGCAGCAATGGACGTTACTCGCTTAATGCGGAATAATTGTTTACAATGTTTTCCCATCCTACCTCATCAGTCGGATCCTAAGCAAAAACACATATGGACTCAACATCAAATGTCTTGAAAATACCTGATTGGCCTATGGATTCCTGTGGTCTCGGACATAGTCTCTGAACCATAGTCCACCATGCTAGATCCGGGCTGGCGGACAGGACCATGAGCTTGATCACGGCAGTCTATCAAGAATCAACAAGGGCTGGTGTAGCGTATAATACAGCGACAACCACCAACGTCCTGGGAATTCCTATCCAGCCTTCATGTAGAAGAAGGACTGAGCTGCAGCACTATAATTATGCAGGAGTGCCCTGTCAGCTTGCTGGTGGCAGGCGCCACGCCAACTCTCCATGGGATCTCACCCTCTAGTTGTCAAACTTATGAGGATTATTTCAACACCAACCCTCCTTAGAGGGAAGTATTCCCAGATATGGGACGTCAGTGTTATACTAAAATTGCTATGGGCACCAGCAATGTCCCTGTCCCTGGGGGGGGGGGGGACGGGGGGACTGACATTTAAAAACAGTGTGCTGATAGTACTGGTCATAGCTCTAGACGTCCAGTTTCTACATAAACTGTGACTGGGATTAATGATGGCATCTCCAGAAAAGATAACTTCGCATATTAGAGCTTGTAGATAGACCATGATCATCAGGACAAAATTTGTAATTCCAGATATACCCAACTGACACCCGACTATGTGTAATGACACACCTTCTACTATACCTTAAGACTACTGTAGGTGGTTATGCATGCAACCAAATATGTAGCTGCCTCATTACCATTTGACACTCCCACCTTAGGTAGTATAACTGTAGTATCTGCATGCACCCTCCCTCTCTTGGTTCCAGTACGTGTGTAGACCAGTTGTGGTCAGTGCTGGGACGTGTGGATGTAGTGTCTTAATAAAGACTTAGTAAAGGATTCAAGACCCCGTCTAAATACATCTACATGGTGTCAGAACCGTTTAATCTGCGCCTCTCGTATATCGGGTTTTATTTTGCTTTTTGAGTGTGTGTGTAGTGATGGCTTCGTCTTGTCGCAAGCCTTCCCGTTAGTCTTTGACGCCGACATCGCGGAGCGATGGGACACGTTCGTCATGGACTACAACCATTATGTGAATATTGCACACCGTAATGACCCTGCTGCTGTCAAAGCATCGCTGCTATTAAACCTTGCTGGACCTGATGCCATGAGGCGGGCTAAGTCGTTTGTGTACAGTCCAGCGGTCCTGGGCGAAGATGACCAGATTGCTGAGCCAGCCGAGTCTCCTGACGACCCGGTGTGTCTGTTGAGGAAGTTCACTGAAATTTATGACCTTCCCTCGAACCGTATCTTGGAACGGGCTAGGTTTTTTTCCCGCAAGCAACAGCCTGAGGAACCTGTGTAATGTTTCATTGCCGACCTCCGCTATCTAGCCCAGCGCTGTCATTTTGGTGAGTTGTGTGACCAGCTCATGCGGGACATGTTAGTTACTGGCATGTTAGACCAGAAGTTGCGGGCTGATTTATTACAGAGGCCTGACCTCACGTTGAACGAAGCTGTGCATGCTTGTCGCATTGCTGAGGTTGTTACTCCGTTTCGTGGGGAGAGAGGATCTGGGAACCGTGCCGTTAGCGTGGCTGCTCTGTCTGTGCCGCGGCGGCCACCGAACAGTTTTAAACCACATTCTCGCCCAGCTCCTGCCCCTCGCCCTCAGAGTGCCAGGAAGTGCCCCAATTGTGGGTATGGACATTTGCCACAGTCTCTGTGCCCTGCTTATGGAAAAGCCTGCAGCTATTGCAGAAAACAGAACCACTTTGCAGCGGTCTGTCGTTCCCGTGGGAACGTTGCTCAGCCTCCTCGCCAGGTGTTCAACAATCTCCAGAGGATTGAAAGTGTCCTTGATTCTCAGTACATCGAGGAGTCAGCCCCCGAGTCAGACTCCAGCATCTCTATGGGGGATGCCAGTGTTTACGCTCTGCTGCACAACCAGACTCGACTCCCCGACCCATCGGTGCTTGTTACTGTTAATGACAAGACCTTCACTGCGAAGTTGGACACTGGTGCCAAGGTCAGCGTAATATCAACATCACTCTTCCACCAGATAAGGTCTAATGAAAGTTTGACTGCAGACCATTCTGTGCTCCGAGCGTACGGAGGGGAGGAGCTGACACCTGTGGGGAGGGTAACTTTCCACTGCAAGCTACAGAAAACATCTCGTGACCTGTCTTTTTTTGTGTTGGATTGTGATTGTGTGCCTCTGCTGAGCAATCAAGCATGCCAGGATCTGGGTCTGGTTGCTTTCGACAGTACAGTCCATGAGGTGAGGGTGGTGCTGGACCCTGTCTCTGAATACCCTGACCTCTTCGATGATCAGCTCGGTAAGCTGCCGCTTGTATATAAAATTACTACTGACTCCTCCATAACTCCTGTGTGCCGTCCGCCTCATAGGGTCTCTTTCGCGATGAAAGACAAAGTTAAAGCAATGCTGGACAACATGGTAAACTTGGGGGTGCTAGAAGCTATCAGTAAGCCCACGAGCTGGGTGTCTACGATGGTTGCCACTATAAAAAAAGGGAAGAATGAGATACGGGTCTGCATCAACCCGAAGGACTTGAACACTGCCATTAAGCGGCCCCACTACCCTATGCGGACTGTTGA
Organism: Amblyraja radiata; assembly: GCF_010909765.2. Lineage (NCBI taxonomy): Eukaryota > Metazoa > Chordata > Chondrichthyes > Rajiformes > Rajidae > Amblyraja > Amblyraja radiata. Next base: position 23,067,322 of record NC_045990.1, read on the forward strand.
GGATGTTGCCGCCCAGGTTGGTCAAGCCACCGTATTCTCAGTTCTCGATGCTAGGAGTTCCTTTTGGCAGGTTCCACTGCACAGGGAGTCAACTGACTTGACAGCTTTTGCAACGCCATTTGGGAGGTACAAGTTTTTAAGAATGCCTTTTGGGATAAGCTCGGCTAGCGAAGTCTTCCAGCGCTCCATGGAGCAATTGTTTGCCGGGCTGCCATGTTCCATCATTGTCGATGATATCCTCGTGTATGGTCGGGATGTCACGGAACACGACCGAAATCTCCGACGGGTCCTCGACCGGGCTCGCCAGATAAACCTCAAGCTGAACCCGTCCAAGTGTAGGTTCCGGTTGTCTGAAGTGTCGTATGTCGGCCACATCTTTACCTCTCGTGGCCTGAAGCCTGACCCAACAAAAACTGCTGCCATCTCCGAGTTCCCTGCACCTGTTGATGTCGCTGGCCTGCAGCGGTTTCTCGGTATGGTAAATTATCTGGGTAAATTTGTTCCGTGTCTCAGTGAGCTCAGTGCGCCGCTGCGCCTCCTGACAAAGAAAGATGTTGCCTGGTCGTGGAGTCTGCAGCACCAACGGTCGTTTGACACTTTGAAAAAAATGCTGGTCAGCACTCCGGTTCTCTGGTTTTTCGATCTCCGACTACCAATTGTAGTGACCTGCGATGCCTCCCGTTTTGGTCTCGTTGCAGCCTGCATGCAAGTATATGATGGAGATTCTCTGCAGCCTGTCTCGTTTGCCTCTCGTACCATGACGGACACTGAGCAAAGGTATGCCCAAATTGAGAAGGAGCTCCTTGCTGTGGTGTTTGCGTGCTCTAAGTTCCGGGACTTTCTCTTTGGGGTTCGGTTCACGGTGGAAACAGACCACCAACCGTTGGTTACGATATTAAACAAACCCATTCATGCTGCCCCGGCCCGTCTGCAGCGGATGATGCTACAGCTACAGCGGTTCGATTTCAACATTGTGTATGGGAGGGGTACCGAGATGCATGCTGCCGATGCTCTGTCGAGGGCACCTCGGTCCTCCTGTGCCCAGCATCCATACGAGCAGGAGGACCTGCACGTGCTGAATGTGAATTTTGTTCCTTCAGAGCAGCTGCGGTGCCTGCTCGAGCACACTGCTGCCGACCCCGACTTGCAACAGCTGTCTGCTGTCATTCTGCGCGGGTGGCCCCGCAAGCCTGCCTCTCTGCCTGCTGGCATGCAGCCCTTCTTCCTGGTTCGGGATGAGCTTGTGGTTCGGGAGGGTATCGTCGTGAAAGGTCACAAGGTGGTGATCCCTGCCTCACTCTATGATGCTTACTACTCTGCTGCTCATTTGGGGCATCCGGGCGCTGACGCTACCATTGCTCATGCTCAAGGGCAGTACTATTGGCCTGCCATGGCCAAGTATATCAAGGCTCGAGTGGCGGCGTGCTCCGAGTGCAACTCCATGGCCCCTCACCAGCAGCGGCAGCCCCTGTTGCAGCAGCCGGCCCCAGACATGCCATGGTCTTCACTGGCTGCAGATATTTTTGAGTGGCGTGGGAAGCACTACCTGGTGTTGGTGGACTCGTATTCATCCTGGTTTGAAGTGGACCTTCTTCCCACCATCACATCGGAGATGGTCATCGGCAAGCTGCGACGTCATTTTGCTGTCTTTGGTTCCCCGGTCAAGCTCCAGACTGACAACGGCCGTCAATTTACTAGCGCCGAATTTGCTGCCTTCGCTACGAAGTGGAACTTTACTCACTTTACTAGCAGCCCTGAATTCCCACAGAGTAACGGACTGACTGAACGTGCTGTGCGCAGCGCGAAGACGTTGCTAGAGCAGTCTCGCTTGTCAAACTGCGATTTTTATCAGGGACTGTTAAATTTGCGAAATGTGTCTAGAGACGGTGTTTTGGGTTCACCTGCTCAGCGGCTCATGTCCCGTGTCCTCCGGCCGCCAATGCCGATCGCTCAGCAGTCGCTTGTGCCGGTGGTACGCCAACCTGATACGGTCCACCGCCGTATTTCTCAACGCCACGAAATCCAGCGCCGGTCCCACGACAAGTCTTGCCGCCCGCTACCCCCCCTCACGACGGGTCAGGTTGTCCGTTTGCAGTCACCTACCGGGTTTTCCAAGCTTGCCACTGTAGTAGGAGTGGCGGACTCACCCCGTTCCTATTTAGTAGACTACGAGGGCATTGTGTACCGTCGCAGTCGCCAACATCTGTTAGCTGTCCGGGAGCCTGCGCCCCCGCTTCCATTCCCGGAGCCTCACTCTCTGTGGCTCGACTCTCCTCCTCGGATTGTGCCGCCTAGTCCTGTTGTTGTTCTTTTAACTTCAAGCCAAAGTACCCAAATCACCATTTACAGTAGTGCCTTTTAACTTCAAGCCAAAGCACCCAAACCACCATTTTCAGTAGTGCCTTTTAACTTCAACCCAAAGCACGCAGACAACCATTTACAGGCAGTGCCTTTTTGCTTCAAACCAACCATAATTGTCATTTTCAAACCACATTAAGCGGACTCACAGTTGAGTAGGCATGTGTTCAGTGTTATTCAGAGCTCAGAGAGACATGACCATCTGGCTTCCTCCATATAACCATATAACATATAACCATATAACAATTTACAGCACGGAAACAGGCCATCTCGACCCTTCTAGTCCGTGCCGAACACATAACCTCCCCTAGTCCCATATACCTGCGCTCAGACCATAACCCTCCATTCCTTTCCCATCCATATAACTATCCAATTTATTTTTAAATGATAAAAACGAACCTGTCTCCACCACCTTCACTGGAAGCTCATTCCACACAGCTACCACTCTCTGAGTAAAGAAGTTCCCCCTCATGTTACCCCTAAACTTCAGTCCCTTAATTCTCAAGTCATGTCCCCTTGTTTGAATCTTCCCTACTCTCAGTGGGAAAAGCTTTTCCACGTCAACTCTGTCTATCCCTCTCATCATTTTAAAAACCTCTATCAAGTCCCCCCTTAACCTTCTGCGCTCCAAAGAATAAAGCCCTAACTTGTTCAACCTTTCTCTGTAACTTAGTTGCTGAAACCCAGGCAACATTCTAGTAAATCTCCTCTGTACTCTCTCTATTTTGTTGACATCCTTCCTATATTTAGGCGACCAAAATTGTACACCATACTTCAGAATTGGCCTCACCAATGCCTTGTACAATTTTAACATTACATCCCAACTTCTATACTCAATGCTCTGATTTATAAAGGCCAGCACACCAAAAGCTTTCTTTACCACCCTATCTACATGAGATTCCACTTTCAGGGAACTGTGCACAGTTATTCCCAGATCCCTCTGTTCACCTACATTCTTCAATTCCCTACCATTTACCATGTATTCGTTTCCCTACCATTTACCATGTATTCAATTCCCTACCATTTACCATGTAAATGGTAGGGAATTTATTTACCACTTTAGCTTTCAGCTAAACCTTAACTACATTGCACTTTTAACTTTTGCACTTTTTATAATGCATTTTTAATTTTGCTTTTCTTTTCTTTTAGTTCTTCTATTTAATTTCATTTTATTATTTCATTTTATTGTATGACATGTTTTTATGTGAAGCACTTTGAGTCTGCCTCGTGTATGAAATGTGCTATATAAATAAAGTTGCCTTGTCTTGCCTTGCCTTGTTAGTTTGACCAGTGGTGGGCAAATTAATGGAAAAGATACTTAGAGATAATATATATAAGCATCTGGATAAACAGGGTCTGATTAGGAACAGTCAACATGGATTTGTGCCTGGAAGGTCATGGTTGACTAACCTTCTTGAATTTTTTTAAGAGGTTACTAGGGAAATTGACGAGGGTAAAGAAGTGGATCTTGTCTATATGGACTCTAGTAAGGCCTTTAACAAGGTTCCTCATGGAAGGTTGGTTAAGAAGGTTCAATTGTTGGGAATAAATGCAGGAGTAGCAAGATGGATTCAACAGTGGCTGAATGGGAGATGCCAGAGGATAATGGTGGATGGCTGTTTGTCAGGTTGGAGGCAGGTGACTAGTGGGGTGCCTCAGGGATCTGTGTTGGGTCCTTTGTTGTTTGTCATGTACATCAATGATCTGGATGAAGGTGTGGTAAATTGGATTAGTAAGTATGCAGATGATACCAAGATATGGGGTGTTGTGGATAATGAAGAGGATTTCCAAAGTCTACAGAGTGATTTAGGCCATTTGGAAAAATGGGCTGAAAGATGGCAGATGGAGTTTAATGCTGATAAATGTGAGGTGCTACACCTTGGCAGGACAAATCAAAATAGGTACATGGTAAATTGTAGGGAATTGAAGAATACAGTTGAACAGAGGGATCTGGGAATAACCGTGCATAGTTCCTTGAAGGTGGAATCTCATATAGATAGGGTGGTAAAGAAAGCTTTTGGTATGCTAGCCTTTATAAATCAGAGCATTGAGTATAGAAGCTGGGATGTAATGTTAAAATTGTTCAAGGCATTGGTGAGACCAAATCTGGAGTATGGTGTACATTTTTGGTCGCCCAATGTCGGATGTCAACAAAATAGAGAGAGTACAGAGGAGATTTATTAGAATGTTGCCTGGGTTTCAACACCTAAGTTACAGAGATAGGTTGAATAAGTTAGGTCTTTATTCTCTGGAGCGCAGAAGGTTAAGGGGGGACGATAGAGGTCTTTAAAATGATGAGAGGGATAGACAGAGTGGACAAGCTTTTCCCCTTGAGAATAGGGAAGATTCAAACAAGAGGACATGACTTTAGAATTAAGGGACAGAAGTTTAGGCGTAACATGAGGGGGAACTTCTTTACTCAGAGAGTGGTAGCGGTGTGGAATGAGCTTCCAGTGGAAGTGGTGGCGGCAGGTTCGTTGGTATCATTTAAAAATAAATTGGATAGGCATATGGATGAGAAGGGAATGGAGGGATATGGTATGAGTGCAGGCAGGTGGGACTAAGGGAAAAAAAGTTGTTCGGCACGGACTTGTAGGGCCGAGATGGCCTGTTTCCGTGCTGTAATTGTTATATGGTTATATGTTTATATGGTTATATGAGGACCTCGGCTTTACAATCACCCTAGGAGTTCGAGAAGAATCGGGCCAGTCAACTTGTCAAACCTCGACTTTGATGATGACATCGTCCTGCTGTCAGACCAGATTAGTGAGGCACAGGAGCTGCTCAGCAGGGTCGAGACGGAGTGTGAGAAAGTGGGCATCCACCTCAATGCCAAGAAGATGGAGTACATGGCGTTCAACGTTGGTGACCATGAGCCTCTCAAGACCAGTGGCGGTGCATCTCTCAAGAAAGTGGAGGACTTCAAGTACCTGGGAGCGAGGATGTAGAGCTCTGAGAATGACATCAAGGTCCGGAAATTCCTCGCATGGAAATCCCTTAATAACATGAGGAAAATCTGCACGTCTAGGATCGTGTGCGGACGTGGCGCCGACGGACGAGAAGCCGAAGCAAAGAAGTGGAAGCCAAATAACCGAATGGAAATGAAGCTGGAACGCCAAATAACCAAATCGATACGAAACAGAAACGCCATCTAACTGAAAGGGTGGGACACCTAAATGCAAACTAATGAAAAGGGTGGGACGCCTAAAAACCAACAAACCTAAAGGCTGCGTCGCCTAAAAGCAAACTCACCAAATGGCTAGTCTGCTGAAACAGCACCTACCCGAAATGCGGCGTCACCTACAAGCCAACGAACCGAATGCTTCTCATCAGAAAAGTAAAATAATGAACACGACGTTGCCGGGGGACGGGACTTCTCAGCTATTGGTCCAGACTCCCGCGTCCATCACATCACTGTAGAGGGATGAACATTTACCCACACCTCCGCTCCACACGACCCACAACCCACGGAGGATGGGCGTGGGAGAGTGGGGGCTGTCGCGAGGGATGCGCACCTTCGGCCACTTAGAACTGGGTGCTTGGGTTCAGGTTGCCCAGTCACATATGGCTTGTGTGGGAAAATGACCCCCATGCTCCCGTCTCCCCTTACCCTCTCCCGTCTTCTCTCTCACCCTTCTCTCTCTCTCCCCCTTCTCACTCTCCACCTCCACTCTCCCTTCCTTCTCTCTGTCCCCTTCTCTCCCTCCTCTCTCCACTCCTCTATCCCCACTCTCTCTCCCTTCTCTCTCCCCCTTCTCTCTATCCTCCCTCTCCCTCTCCTCTCCCTCTCTTCTTCTCTCTCCCTTTTCTCACTCCCCTCTCTTTCTCACACATCTCCCTCTCCTCCTCTCTATCGTCTCTCTCTCCCCTGCTCACTTTCTCTCCCATTCTCTCCCCCCTCTCTCTCCCTGCTCTCTTCCTCCTCTCTATCTCCCCCCTCTCTCCTCTCTGTCCCCTCTCTCTTTCTTTCCCATCTTCTCTCTCTCCTCTTGTCTCTCTCCTTTCTCTCTCTCGCCTTCTCTCTTTCTCTCCTTTCTCTCTCCCCCCTTTCTCACTCCCCCTCTCTCTCTCTTCCCCCACACTCTCTCCCTTCTCTCTCTCCCCCTCCTCTCCCCCTCCTCTCTCCCCCTCTCTCTTCTCTCTCCCCCCCTCAGCCCCCCCCTCTCTGCTTCTTCTCTCTCCCCTTCCCTCTCTCTCTCTCCCCCCTCTCTCTCTCTCCCACCCTCCTCTCTCCTCCCCCTCCTCTCCTCATCTCCCTCTCTTTCTCTCCCCTCTCTCTCCTCTCCCTCTCCTTCTCTCTCTCTCTCTCCCTTCTCTCCCCCCTCCCTCTCCTCTCCCTCTCCCCCTCTCTCCTCTTCTCCTCTCACCTCTTTTCTCTCTTTCTCTCCCCTCTTCTCTCCCCCCTCTCCCCCTCCCCTCTCTCTCCCCCCTCTCTCTCCCTTCTCTCTTTCTCTCCCGTCTTCTCTCTCTACCCCCTCTCTCTCTCCCTTGGGTCCGTCAGGGAATGTGTGTCCCCCCCCCCCCATGTTTTAAAAGCGATGTACTGTGCCCCAATCCGTCTGTCCCCGCGGCTGGGGTGGGGGTGAATCTCCCGGTGTTGGGTATCAGGGTCCGGGGGTCGGGGGGAGGAGCGGCAGGGGGAATCATGCTGGTGTGGGGGTTGGGGTTCCGATGGCGGTGCATCGCGGTCAGTGGGTGGAGGGACCAGCCTGCCCCACACCTCCACTCCTCCCGACCCACAGCCCATCACAGTGTGGCCGCACGGGGGAGATGAGGCGGACGGTGGCCGTGGGAGACTGGGAGCTGCCCTGAAGGATGCGCCCCTTGGGCCACTTACAACTTGCCCAGTCACCTATGGCTTGTGTGCAGGGCCGGATTTACGTATAAGCTAGACAAGCTTAAACTGAGGGCCTCGAGATCTAGGGGGGCCAACTTACCTCACTGCCTCACCAGACCACCGACCATCCGCCCGCCTACTCTTTGCCCGCTGACCCTGGCCACTCCACCGCCCTCCAGCAGCCCGCAGCCATTGCCTTACCTGCAGCCTGGACTCAGCACAGGGCCTGAAGTTTCCACGCTGCAGACTCCCACTGATTGATTGAGCTGGGTCCTAGTGCTAGTCCCCCAACCCTGGTAATCTCAGTGGCTGTTCCACTGGGTCTTCCCCATTCTCCTCAAACCATGTGACCCCAGCTCTTCCCCACACACACTACAGCCCTCATACCCCCTACCCCCTGACCACCTGCCACCCCCCCCACCAGACATCGCCTCGGCCTCAGTCCACTCAATTGCATTCCTCTGGCCCCAACCCCCATCCTAGCCGTGTGTTCACCATCCCCCCTGACCTCCCCCTCTCTGACACCGAATGGTCTGTCCTCAGCAGAGGCCTCACCTTTGTCCTCATCCGTCCCCTCCTCAATTAGTTCCGCGCCCGCCATGATTTGGAGCTCTTCTTCCGCCGCCTCCGCCTCACACCATTCTTCCATGGTAAGGAGTCCTCGCCCCCATTGATGATCCCTTTTCCTGTCTCCAACGGACCCCCTCTTCTTGGAACCGGAAGCGGGGACCGCGTGGGGGACAAGTGATCCCCGTACAGGGCCTGTCCCACGAGCATGCGACCACATGTGGCGAGCGCGACAAAACCGGAAGCGGGGGCCGCACGGAGGTCGAGTGCTCCCGTACGAGATGACGTGAAGTTTGAGCGAAGTCCGGGGGAAGTTCGCGCTAGGCGTATGGCTTCAAGACGCTGCGTACGGCGTTGAGACGGTGCCTATGCCCGTCGAGGCAGCTGCGGGCGGCAGGCCATTGCCGCGCGGAATTTTTGGACAGCGTCAGTTTTTCGGAGACCCGCGCGATGTCGGGACCAGCTCCGCCCAGCTCCATACGGCTCCGGCGATCGATGTGGGACCGGCCCGCGAGGCCATACAGCTTAAGTGACCACGTTAGGTATCGCTTGCCGCATGCAGTCGCATGCTCATGGGACAGGCCCTTAAAGTATCGTCCGCACCGCGGTGAATCCAATATGTATTTTAAAACCAACTGTTTAATGACAACATACAGTAGGATCTAAAAGTGTCACCCTGTCACTGTCGGGTGGTCATGGTCCTCTAGTCGTGGGGGTGGGGGATTGGGAGGGGCCTCACAAGTGAAATCGATTAGGGCCTCTCTTCATCTAAATCTGGCCTTGCTTGTGTGGGAACATGACCCCTACCATCTGCCAGTGGAGACAGAGGAGAGAGAGAAGGGGGAGAGAAAGAAGGGGGTGAGAAAGAGAGAGGGGGAGAGAGAGAAGGGAGATAGTGAGAGGGGGAGAGAGAGTGAGAAGGGAGAGAGAGAGGGTCTCAAACTGAGATTCTTGCATGTAACTGTAGAGACCATATTATTGTACCGGTGTAAGGCACTCTCTCAAGCAGTGTCTAAATCTCTCGATGGTACATAAACCCGAATGCACAGAAAAGTGCAACATGTCAGTTGGAGGGACCACATCACCAATGCCCTGCTCCATGGGGAGATTCCACCTCTGACCGAGAAGATCAGAATGAGAAGGATGAGGCTCGCTGGTCACTGCCACCGCCACCCAGAAATGCCAGCAAACAAGGTTGTGTTGTGGGAACCCACCCATGGAAGACGTGATCCGAGACGGCCAATCACGACAATGCTGAAGACGTTGATGGAAGACGCATGTGTAGAGACAAAAGAGGAGCTTGCCAGCTGCATGGAGGACAGAGATGTGTGATGCATCCATCACCGTGCCCGTCGGAAACCAGCACCACTGCGTCACTAATGTTGTCAATGATGATGATGATGGATGGCAGAAGACAAAGAGTGGCTTTTTGTGGTTGGCAGATAGTGGAATTCTCTGCCACAGAAGGCAGTGGCTTGGCTCCAGCTAATTCACTGGATGTTGAAGGTCCCGCACGGGAGACTGGTGACTTAAATTAGAGCACATGGTAGGGTGTTGACTTGGATAGAAAATTGGTTGGCACACAGGAAGCAAAGAGTAGGAGTGAACGGGTCCTTTTCAGAATGGCAGGCAGTGGCGAGTGGAGCGCTGCAAGGCTCGGTGTTGGGGCCGCAACTGTTTACCATATAATAATGATTTGGAAGAGGGAATTGAGAGCAACAGTAGCATGTTTGCAGATGACACAAAGCTGGGTGGCAGTGTGAACTGTGACGAGGATGTTAGGAGGTTGCAGGGTTACCTGGACAGGTTGAGTGAGTGGGCAGATGCGTGGCAGATGCAGAATAATATAGATAAATGTGAGGTTATCCACTTTGGTGGCAAAAACAAGGGGGCAGATTATTATCTCAATGGTGTTAGGTTAGGTAAGGAGGAGGTGCAGCAAGACCTGGGCGTCCTTGTGCACCGGTCACTGAAAGTTGGCTTACAGATACAGCAGGCAGTGAAGAAAGCAAATAGAATGTTGGCCTTCATAACAAGAGGATTTCAATATAGGAGTAAATAGGTTCTTCTGCAGTTGTATAGCGCTCTGGTGAGACCGCATCTGGAGTATTGTGTACAGTTTTGGTTTCCTAATTTGAGGAAGGACATCCTTGTGATTGAAGCAGTGCAGCGTAGGTTCACGAGATTGATCCCTGGGATGGCGGGACTGTCATATGAGGAAAGATTGAAAAGACTAGGCTTGTATTCACTGGAGTTTAGAAGGATGAGGGGGTTCTTATAGAAACATATAAAATTATAAAAGGAGTGGACAAGCTAGATGCAGGAAAAATGTTCCCAATGTTGGGCGAGTCCAGAACCAGGGGCCACAGCCTTAGAATAAAGGGGAGGTAATTTAAGTCTGAGGTGAGAAAAAACGTTTTCACCCAGAGAGTTGTGAATTTATAGAATTCCCTGCCACAGAGGGCAGTGGAGGCCAAGTCACTGGATGGATTTAAGAGCGAGTTAGATAGAGCTCTAGGGGCTGGTGGAGTCAAGGGATATGGGGAGATGGCAGGGACGATAGGGGACGATCAGCCATGATCACAATGAATGGGCCGAATGGCCTCCTCCTGCACCTATTTTCTGTGTTTCTATGTTTCTATGTTTTCAACAGAAAGTTAGATTTTGCTAATGAGAAAAGTGCAATCACTCTGACAGCGGGGGATTGAGGAACAGATATATATAGACAGTTTACAGAAGGGTGCAAAAGCAACAAGTTGGCGTTGTAGACTGTGGGCCGAGGAGCTTTATTCTACTGTTTCGTGACCCAAGTCACCAAACTACATGAAATTTTCACATATTGTGTAAAAAAATTATATAAATCACCCCTGAAACTCGTGATGAACAAGACTTGCACATTTTTATTAAATTAGAGAAAAACCGGAAAGTTTCGGGTAATTTTTAGTCCAATCAAAGCACTTTTAACATTGAGTTGTCTGCCAGTTGGCCAATCACGCGCTTTGCTCGTCAAAGTTGAGGCAAGTCTTAAATCTTCAGGAAGTTTATTCCAGCTATTTGTTGCATAGTAACTAAATCCTGCTTTCCCATGTTTTGTATGTACTCTGGGAATCACTAGCAGATTGGTTTCAGAAGATCTTAGAAGGCTTATATAGTGGAAGCATGTCAGTGATATACTTTGGCCCTAAACCATGTAGTGATTTATAGGTGAGCAGCAGGATTTTAAAATCAATTCTCTGACATACAGGGAGCCAATGTAAGGATTTAAGAATTGGTGTAATATGCTCAAATTTTTTGGTCTTTGTTAGAACTCTAGCAACAGCGTTCTGAACAAGCTGTAGCTGCCTGACAGTTTTTTTTGGAAGACCTGCAAGGAGACCGTTGCAATAATCTAGCCTACTATTAATAAAGGCATGTATAAGTTTTTCTAAATCTTGAGCTGACATGAGTCCTCTTAATCTTGCTATGTTTTTGAGGTGATAGTAGGCCGATTTTGTTACTGATTTGATGTGACTGTCGAAATTTAAATCTGAATCCATAATGACCCCAAGATTTCTGGCTTTGTTTGAAGTTTTCAGGGACAGAGAGTGAAGGTGTTGGGTTACTTTAAGCCTTTCTTTTTTAGCACCAAAAACAATTATCTCCGTTTTGTCCTTATTTAGTTGGAGAAAATTTTGGCACATCCAGTCTTTGACTTGCTCAATGCACTGGCACAACAGATCTATGGGGCGATAATCATTTGGTGATAGCGCTACATAGATTTGAGTGTCATCGGCATAGCAGTGGTGGTCAATATTATTATATCGCATGATTTGCCCTAGTGGGAGCATGTAGATGTTGAATAAAGAGGGCCCTAAGATCGAACCTTGCGGTTGGTTCTGATACAAAGTCTCCAATGGAAACAAAATAGTTCCTATCTTGTAAATATGACCTGAACCAACTTAAGACTGTGCCTGAGAGCCCCACCCATTTTTCCAACCTGTCCAAAAGTATTGAGTGATCAACAGTGTCGAATGCAGCACTGAGATCTAATAGCATTAATATTGAAACTTTGCCAGAGTCTGTGTTAAGACGGATGTCGTTTACAACTTTAATAAGAGCGGTCTCGGTGCTATGAAGAGGTCGAAATCCTGACTGGAAGTTGTTGTAGCGGCCAGTTGAAGCCAGGAATTGATTAAGTTGCTGGAGGACAACTTTCTCAATGATTTTGCTTATGAAAGATAGGTTTGAAATTGGTCTATAGTTGTTAATAATAGAGGCATCTAGGCTCCGCTTTTTTAAAAGAGGTTTAATAACTGCAGTTTTCAAGGCTTTTGGGAAATTGCCTGATTGAAGAGAGCTGTTAACTATTTGCAGTATGTCTATTGCTAGGCAGTCAAAAACATTCTTAAAGAAGTTGGTAGGTAAAGCATCAAGGCAGCAGGTGGATGGCCTTAGTTGTGTCACCGTTTCCACGAGAGTTTTAGAGTCTATGACATTAAAGCATGTCATCATTGCCACGTTACCTTTGCCTAAACAGGGTGGTGATCCAACAGTTTTGTTTGAAGCGGTGATATTGATGGCACGTCTGATGCCTTCAATTTTATCTGTATAGAATAATGCAAACTCATTGCATTTCTGCGTGGAATGGAGTTCAGGTGGTAATTGTGTTGGGGGGTTGGTCAGTCTGTCAACAGTTGCAAATAGGGTTTTTGCCTTATTAGTGTTGTTGTTAATGATATTGGAGAAAAATGTTTCTCTAGCACTTTTTAAGTCTAAATTGTAGGCACGGAGGCTCTCTTTATAGATGTCATGGTGAATATGAAGTTTTGTTTTCCACCAGATGCGCTCAGCCTTCCGGCATTCTCTTTTCTGGGCTGTTACAAAAGCAGCTTTTCTCCAGGGTGCCTTTTGCTTACCAGAAATCGTTTTAACCGTAACAGGTGCAATGACATCTATAACTTTCACAATTTTGGAGTTAAAGTTATCTACAAGATCATCAGCAGAACATGGGTTTAGAGGTGGTAAGAGGGAGATGGCATTTTTAAAGAGTACATTAGAATGTTCATTTATATACCGTTTTTTGACAGTATTTGATTTTGTCTGTATGTCGGGAATAAAAGATATATTAAAGAAAACACAGAAGTGGTCAGACAATGAAGGATCAGTCACGAAAATATCAGAAACAATGAGACCCTTTGTGATAATCAAGTCAAGGGTGTGCCCATTACAATGAGTAGCCTCTTTCACATGTTGAGACAGGTCAAATGTGTCTAAAATAGTTTAAAATTCTTTTGCACCCTTGTCATTCAAATCATCAGTATGAAAATTAAAATCACCAGTTATAACTAGACAGTCAAAGTCAGTGGAGATGCTAGACAATAATTCTGTAAAGTCATCGAAAAAATTAGCATAATATTTAGCAGGCCTGTAAATAATTAATAGGAGAACTCTGGGGGAACATTTCAATACAACACAAAGGTATTCGAATGATGGAAAATTACAAAGTGACATCTGTTTCCCCTGAAATACATTTTTAAATATAGCAGCAACCCCTCCACCTCTTTTTCCAGATCTACATACATCAAAAAAGTTATAGTTTGGAGGAGCTGTCTCGATCAGAATGGTTGCACTATTTTGTTCTAGCCATGTTTCAGTTAAAAACATAAAATCCAGTTTAGAGGTCGTAATAAAATCGTTGACTAAAAATGATTTGTTATTAAGAGACCTAACATTAAGCAGACCCATCCTGATGGTATTATTGATAGGCTTTATGATTGGTTTAGGTTTGGAGGTAATAGGTATTAGGTTTGTTAGGTTAGCAGTGTGTCTAAGTTTACCTTTGTTTACTCTCTGAGTAGTCACAACAGGAATGCAGAAGGTGCCATAGTTTGACGTAGGCGACCTTGGGTTCAGCTGATTATGCGGAACTTCCTTCGTAATGTGTCTACGGCTGAACCCTTTCTTGTATCAGTAATATTCAGGCTAGCACACAAAATGGCTGAGGGTGCCTCTACTGATGCCTGTTTTACTGGAGATTCCGATGAAAGTTCTGTGGAATACGTCGTGGAAACTTGCAGCAGGGTAATTGAATTTAGTGAGAAAAGCATTAGTAAGGCTGAAGAATGTGCTATTAAGTGGAAGAAAGCCTTGAAAGCAAAGTCGCTGCTGAGGTGCTGGAACACAAAAAAGACAGCCAGGAATCAACTCTAACTGAAAGGTAAGATCTAAAGTCTGAATTTATGAAAATCTATCTGTATGGACTTTAATTAATTTGTTTGCACCCTTTTATAATGTGAATACATTCATTCATTCACTTACTCATTCATTCACTCATTCATTCATGAAGTTGAGGGCCTAAACTATATGTATCCATAACACAGTCAATTAAACATTGTCACCAATGCCAGCTTGTAGTAGAGTAATAAGTCTTTAACAGCTAATCTCGGAGCTGCCTGCGATAACTTACCGGGAAAAAGTGCTCCGACCACGGGGCCTAGGTACTTAATAAGTGCTCCGACCAACGGAGGGATATTGATCGCACTTTATAGGCTTCTATTGCAGTGAGAAATGGTCAGAAATGGTTGATGTTTCTGTAGAAATGAATTGGTGATATGTGAACTTGAATTCGTTTTTCTATGGTAGTAACCTATTGTTATTCTCATTAACATTAAGAGGAGGTTGAAATTTTATGAATTGAAGTCCATGCAGACTTAATGACTATGAGATTTTTTTTTGTAGCTACTTAAACTTGAAATAACATCAATTGTAGTAAATTACAGTGTAAGTCTCATTGTTAGATAGAGGTTGACACTTTATGAATGGAAGTCCATGCAGGCCTAGGTACTATGATATGTCTCTTTCTCCAGCTATTCTGCACCCTCTGCTCCTGCACTTGAACTTGAAGTCTTATCTAAGGCAGCAAATTACAGTGTAAGTCTCAATGACATTAAGAAGTGATTGACATTTTATGAATTGAAGTCCATGCAGACCCAAGTAATATGAGATTTTTTTTCCTGCAGCTTCTGCCTCTCCACTCTTCAGAGCCTGTTCACACAAAAGTGTTTTGTGTGGACATGCACTGTGCTTTAATGAACACTAATTTGATAATTTGCAGACTTGCCATCCCATCTACCTGGACATACATACATGTTTAATTTCCTCATTGATATGTCGATATTGTCTTACATAATATAAAACATGAAAAGATGTAAAATACACCCTGACACATATTATCTTCTATTATTAGGAGGCAGCAGTGTATCCCGGGTTATCATGCAGAGTGCTATCGTCACTTCTGCAACATAACAATAAATCGAGCGATAGCAAAGTCTAGAAGGAAGAAAGGTAATGATAGGACTCAAACAACAAATCTTTTTACTTATGGTCATATGATGTTACTTTCAAAAATGAAAAGATATATTTGAGGATGTTGATTTATTTTACTTTTCATTCCATTTCTGTTTTCTTTTTCCTCTTTCAATTGAGTTCAAGACGTTGAAAAGCCTGAAGCAGGTGAATCACCTCAAGAGGCAGTTCCTGATGGTGAAGCAGATGAGCCGGCTCCAAAGAGACTGCTTCGATCCATGACAAGTCATAGTCAACAAACAGCAACTGTCGAGCACACTGACCGCAGGCATGTCCTACCAGCTCATTGCATCATTTGGAAAAAAATGATTATATAAAGTTTTATTTTAATGTGGATCGTTTCACTGTTTATTTGGTCAAATTATTTAAACAATGAGTGAATTACTTATGATAATGGCGTGCCGGTGAATGACTGCAACAATCCACACACCGATCCACATATACATACATACATACGCACATCCACACACACACATCCATCCATATGCACACTTTCATGCATGCAAACACACACAAACATGCACACATAACTCCGCACACACACACACACCCACATATCCATTCACACGCAGACATACATGTACACATTCAAACATACATGCACACATACATCCATCCACACGTACATACACACTTACATCCACAGATACACATTTGAAAGGCATACACAGACACACACACAAACTAGAGATATACCATGCAACCCGTTTAGGATTCTTTTAGGTCAAAGGTAATAGCCCTCATTTGCAAAGGCACCATCTGGGGGGGGGGGGGTGATGATCTATAACATAAATATAATCTCATTGTAGCTTAAAATGAATATTCATCGCGTAAACATCAGAGCATTCAATTCTTGGCCAGGATGTGACATTTACATCAGAAATAACACCGATCAACACCTGAAATTGGAGGAACAGCACCTCATATTCTGCCTGGGTTGTTTGCGTCCCGATGGCATGAACGTTGAATTCTCCCAGTTTTGCTAGCCCTTGCTGTCTCCTCCCCTTCCTTAACCCTCGAGCTGTCTCCTCCCATCCCCCCGCCCTCGGGCTCCTCCTCCTCCCTTTTTTCTACCTTCTCCCCCCCACCCCCTATCAGTCTGAAGAAGGGTTTTGGCCTGAAACGTTGCCTATTTCCTTCGCTCCATAGATGCTGCTGCACCCGCTGAGTTTCTCCAGCATTTTGTGTACCTTACATCAGAAATAAGACAGGTCTCTTACAGGTCTGGCACTGCCCCAGTCCCATTATGGCCGTTACCCCCACTCTCCCCTCTTTAGCAGTAATCGGGGTTCAGTAAATGGGGAAACCTTGAGGATCAGTCCTGACCCTTTATTTAGGCAGGTTCATGAGCCCTTAAAACCTGGGACATCTGCTGCAGTCTCATTTAATTTCCTATTAAAGCGACAGGAACATGCCTGCCTGGCACTGCCCCGGTCCCACTATGGCCGTTACCCCCACTCTCCCCACTTTGGCAGTCAGCGGGGTTCAGTAAATGGAGGAACCCACAAGAACTGCCATAATCCATTAATTAGGCTGGTTCAGGAGCAGGACCTCTGCAACATGCTTTTCCCTTTGAGAATACGGAAGATTCAAACAAGAGGACATGACTTCAGAATTAAGGGACAGAAGTTTAGGGGTAACATGAGGGGGAACTTCTTTACTCAGAGAGTGGTAGCTGTGTGGAATGAGCTTCCAGTGGAAGTGGTGGCGGCAGGTTAGTTGGTATCATTTAAAAATAAATTGGATAGGCATATGGATGAGAAGGGAATGGAGGGTTATGGTATGAGTGCAGGCAGGTGGGACTAAGGGAAAAAAGTTGTTCGGCACGGACTTGTAGGGCCGAGATGGCCTGTTTCCGTGCTGTAATTGTTATATGGTTATATGACAGTGTCATTAAAAAAAACCACTCACAATTATATTCATCATATTATTTTTATATAATATAATTATACTTAATTATATATGATTACATTCATATTTACAAGTTATATATATATATATAAATATATATATTGGTATAATAATATATAGTTTAAATGGACTGCAACATGGAAATAGGCTGCCCATGGTGTAATATGGGCATTGGCCACTAGATGGCGGTTATTTTCCCGATCTCATTTTCTAATTAGTTTAATTAATTAATGTGCAACTTTTGCAATGATGAGTTATGACTTCCTTCTCAATTATATTTCATCTAAATCTGTGGAAAATTCATGTAGTTTGGTGACTTGGGTCACGAAAACCTATTTCTAGACACATTTTTGATGCTCGGCCCACAGCCTATTGTAGGTGATTTTATCTTCCCCAATATTGACTGGGAATTGCTCAAAAGCTTCAGATGAGGTCGAATTTACAGGTGTATCCAAGAGGATGTAGATAGTCCAACTCAAGGGGGTTCCAGGTTGCCTGGTGTTGGGAAACCAGCTTGGCTGGTTTATTAAATTAAAATATTAAGGGGCAGCACAGTCTCTCAGCAATTGAGTTGCTGCCTCACAGCAGCAGAGATCCGGGTTCAATCCTGACCACGGGAGTTGTCTGTATGGAATTTGTACCTTCTCCCTGTGACTGCAGGGGTTTTCTCTGGGTGCTCCAGTTTCCTCCCACACTGCAAAGATGGACATGTTTGTAAGTTAATTGGCTTCGTATAGTGTAAATTGTACCTAGTGTATAGGATAGTGCTAGTGTACGAGGTGATCACTGACAGTGGGCCGAAGGGCCTATTTTCCTGCTGTATCTCTAAAGTCTAAAGTAAGGTCTCTGGTGTTTCAGTGAAAGAGTATTTTGGGAACAGTGATCATAACTGCAAAGGTATTCAGATAGTTATGAATAAGAATAAGTCTGGACCTTGTGGTACTAAGTGGGGTTAGGTGCAAGCAGCATTATTAGGCATCTGCTAGGGAGAGTATATTGGGAGCATCGGTTATTGGGTAAGTCCACATCTGACATGTGGAAGTGGTCTTAAGACCAGCTGACTAGAGTTCAGGACCATATGTCCAGGTGAGGAGGAGACATAGGGTGGCAAGGTAGGGGGAACCTTGGATCATCAAAGAGGTTGCAAATTTGGTCAAAAAGAAATAGGGAGCTTATGTAAGGTTGAGAAAGATAAAATCAGACAGGAACTTTGAGGAGCATAAAGCCATGAGGAAAGAAGCAGGCAATTAAAAGCTCCAAAAGTGACAACAAAATGGTATAGGTGAGTAGGAATAAAGGAAAATCCTGGGCTTTTTATACGTATATTACATATAAGCAAATAACTGGAAATAGGTAGGACTGTTGAAGGCTCAAGGGTGGGTTTATGCTTGAAGGATATAGATGAGCTAGTAAACAAGTACTTTGCATCTGTTTACACCAAGGAAAAGGACGTGGAGGATAGTGAGATTAATGTGGAGAATACTAATACACAGTGGCACAACTGGTCAAGCTATGTCAGGAACAGTGCCAGAAACCTTGACTCGATCCTGACCAAGGGTGCTATCTGTGAGGTTCATAAGCCCACAAGTTCTGGGTACACAATTAGGCCATTCCGCCCATTAAGTCTACTTTGCCGTTCAATCATGGCTGATCTGTTTTTCCTCTCAACCCTTTTCTCCTGCCTTCTCCCCATTACCCCTGACACCCTAAGGAATCAAGAATCTGTCAATTTCTGCCTTAAAAAAATATCCATTGGCTTGGCTTCCACAGCCAACGGTGGCAATTAATTCCACAGATTCACCACCCTCTGACTAAAGAAATTCCTCCTCATCTCCTTTCTAAATGTACATCCTATTATTGAGGCTATGACCTCTGGTCCTAGACTCTCCCACTAGTGGAAACACCCTCATTCTATCCACGACTTTCACTAGTCGTAATGTTTCAATGAGGTACCCCCTCATCCTTCTAAAATTCAGTGAGTAGAGACCCAGTACCACCAAACGCTCATCATATGTTAACCCAATCATTCCTGGGATCAATCTCGTAAACCTCTTCTGGACCGTCTCCAATGCCAGCACATCCTTCCCCCGATATGGGGCTCAAAACTTCAAACGTGCTTGCACTTTCTCCCTGTGACCGCACGGGTATTCCTCTGTGTGCTCCTGTATCCTCCCACATTGCAATGCTCATATGTCATTGCAGCAGAATTAGTCCATTCAACCTATCATGTCTACTCTGCCATTCAATCATGGCTGACCTATCTTTCCATCTCAACCCCATTCTACTGCCTTCTCCCTATGTCCTCTGGCATCCTTACTTATCAATAATTTGCAAATCTCGATTTAAAGTGGCAAACTCTGCTTTAAAGTGGCAATGAATTACACAGATTCACTACCGTCTGACAAAAAAAATTCTACCTCATCTTCTTTGTAAAGGCACATCCTTTTATTCTAAGGCTGTGTTCTCTGGTCCTAGACTCTCCAACTCGTGGAAACATCCTCTCCACATCCACACGAACCAGACCACTATTCGATGTTTCAATGTCCCCCTCATCCTAGATAATAACTTAGGACTGCCCACACATTGATGGTAGGATGGTTCAGTTATCAGGCAATTGAGCCATCCCACCAACAACTAGTCCAGATCTACTATCTACCTCATTGGAGACACTTGGATTATCTTTGATAGGATTTTACTGGACTTTATCTAGCACTAAACGTTATTCACATTATTCCCTTTATTGTGTATTTGGACACTGTAGATAGCTTTATTGTAATCACGTATTGTCTATCCGCTGACTGGTTAGCACACAATGAGCTTTTCACTGTACCTTGGAACACATGACAATAAAGTAATCCTTCTAAACTCCAGCGAGTACACACCCAGTGCTCGTCATCATACGTTAACCCAATCATCCTCTGGATCATTCTCATGAACCTCTGACCCTCCAATGCCAGCACATCTCTCCTCAGACAAGGGACACAAAACTGCTCACAATGCTCTGACAGTGCCTCATAAAGCCTCAGCATTACATCGCTATTTTTATATTCTAGATCTCTGGAAATAAATGCTACCATTGTAGCAATGTTACAACATTTTGAGATTTTACAAATCAAGTCTGTAATTTATCCCATCAGATAAAGCATAAAAATAAGTTTAATTTGACACCTAATTCACTTTCATATCTCAAGTATTTAAAATGTTATGGCCATTTTCATACTCGGAAATGAGCATCTTGTTCCCTATTGATTTTCTATGGACATAACAAAAAAGCTGTGATCGTGAACAGTCAAAAGCCCATAACTTTCTTAAAATTTAAGAGAACTGAATGACATTTTCAGTTATCATAGATTGAAGCATTCTGAAACAAATATAAAATAATCTTACTTGGATGACCTGAAATTAAAGCATATAATTAGTTAGTTACCTAATTGTAGCTAATTTCAGACTTCAATTACTAGATCTAAACATCTATCCATTTCTTAATAAATGATTAACATTTTTAAATAGCCTAAATGTCCAAATAATATTCACAAATAATTCACAATAAAACATGATTTTTTAATCTCATTTACATTAATTTATAGACAAAATGGAAGGAATTTAGTGTTCAATTGCTGTAAATAAATGCCCATTTAAATCAGCTTTCCAGTGGGTCCCTGTGGAACGCGCTGGTTTAGAACGTTCACATTGCGGTAGATTTGTGCCCCCAAATGCCCAGAAAAATACTGCGGGATATAATGGGCCCAAAATGAGCTAATCGCAATATTAAACTTTGTATAAAGGGATCTTAAGAAGCCCTTTTTAATGTAAAAATATACAACCTACCTTCAGTTGCCTGCTTTATGAGACCCTGCGGTTGCTGGCGGTCGCGGGTTTAGAGATTGATTTTTAAACTATTATAACTATTATACGAGGCCTTTAAAACTAATAATAGCTTTTGCGACGGGGACTTCCAGCGATTTTTCATTAATAATGAACTAGGCTGAACATCTTCGATTTGAACAGCCTAGAGAAAATCGCGTTTTAAACCCGCCCCGTCTAAACGGCGCCAAAATCGCGCACACCCGCAGCGGCAGATTTTCAACGACGCTTCAGGTAGGCTTTGCAACATACCTAACCATTGCATTTGCTTTCCTTACTTCCAATTCAACGTGCAAATTAACCTTTTGGGAATTCTGCTCCAGCATTCCCATGTCCCTCTGCACCTCCACATTCTGAATCCTCTGCCCCTCTAGAAAATAATGTACTACCAAAACATTCCTACTCCCAAACTGCATGACTGCACACTTTGCTATGCTGTATTCCCTCTGCCATTTCTTTGGCCACTCTCTCAACCTATCCAAGACCTTCTGCAGAATTCCTGCCTCGCTGACACTACCTACCCCTCCACCTATCTTCGTTTCATCAACAAACTTGACCACAAAGCCTTCAATTCCCTCATCCAAATCATTAATATACAATGCAAAGTCTAGCGGCCCCAAAACCAACCCCTGCGGAACTCCACTGGCAGCCAACCAGAGAAAGCTCCCTTTATCCCCATTCTTTGCCTCTTAGATCTTAACAACCATTGAAGTCAGGCTAATCGGCCTATAGGTTCCCCTCTTTTGCTTCGTTGCCTTCTTGAATAGCGGAGTAACATTTGGAATTTTCCAGTCCTCTTCAGTGATTCTTGAAATATCACCAGTAATGCCTCCACAATCTCTAATGCTATCTCTTTCAGAATTGATTGGGCTGATCACCAACGGTGATGAAACAAACTACAGAGCGGAGGTGCAGAACCTGGCGGACTGGTGCGCCAATAACAACTTGGAACTAAACACCTCCAAGTCCAAGGAGCTGATTATTGACTTCAGGAGGTCCCATTCTGGAGAAAACGCCCCAATCTCCATTTACGGGGAAAGTGTGGAGAGAGTGTCCAGCTTTAAGTTTCTGGGCACTCACTTTTCAGAAGACCTCACATGGTCCACGAACACCGCTGCGCTGGTCAAGAAGGCACAGCAACGACTGTTCTTCCTGAGGACATTAAAAAAGACTGGTCTGCCTCAACAGCTGCTGACAATGTTCTACCGCTGCACTACAGAGAGCATACTAACGTATGGCATCTCTGTGTGGTATCTCAGCTGCACGGAGGCACAGAGGAGAGCTCTTCAGCATGTCGTCAACAGAGCGCAGCGGATCATCGGGACCGAGCTACCAGCCTTAGAGGGCATCTACCACACGCGGTGCCTCAGGAAGGCCCTCAGCATCCATAAGGACTCATCACACAGCATGCCACGGTCTGTTTCAACTACTTCCCTCCGGCAGACGTTACAAGGCCTTCTACGCCCGAACCTCCAGACTCAGGAACAGTTTTCTCCCAAGAGCTATAGCGGCTCTGAACCGGCCCTAATGAGTGCCCCCCCACTCACCCCCTTTGGACAGTCTCCCTCAGATGGTCACGTCAATCAATTCAGCTTGCTTATTTATGTATTGTATTTATTTACCTTTCTTGTACATCAGTGGAGCTGCATACTAAATCTCGTTGCACTGACGTGCAATGACAATAAAAGATATTATTATTATTATTATTATTATTATTATTATTATTATTATTATTATTATTATTATTATTATTATTATTATTATTATTATTATTATGTTGTCCATCTGATCCAGGTGACTTATCCACCTTATAACCATTTAACCATATAACAATTACAGCACAGAAACAGGCCATCTCGGCCCTACAAGTCCGTGCCGAACACTTATTTTCCCCTAGTCCCATCTACCTGCACTCAGACCATAACCCTCCATTCCTTTCCCATCCATATACCTATCCAATTAATTTTTAAATGATAAAATCGAACCTGCCTCCACCACTTTCACTGGAAGCTCATTCCACACAGCTACCACTCTCTGAGTAAAGAAGTTCCCCCTCATGTTACCCCTAAACTTCTGTCCCTTAATTCTGAAGTCATGTACTCTTGTTTGAAGCTTCCCTACTCTCAATGGGAAAAGCTTATGCACATCAACTCTGTCTATCCCTCTCATCATTTTAAAGACCTCTATCAAGTCCACCCTTAACCTTCTGCGTTCCAAAGAATAAAGACCTAACTTGATCAACCTTTCTCTGTAACTTAGTTGCTGAAACCCAGGCAACATTCTAGTAAATCTCCTCTGTACTCTCTCTATTTTGTTGACATCCTTCCAATAATTGAGCAGCCAAAATTGTACGCCATATTCCAGAATTGGTCTCACCGATGCCTTGTATAATTTTAACATTACATTCCAACTTCTATACTCAATGCTCTGATTTACAAAGGCTAGCACACCAAAAGCCTTCTTCACCACCCTATCTACGTGATTCCACCTTCAGGGAACTATACACAGTTTTACCTAGATCCCTCTATTCAACTGCATTCCTCAATTCACTACCATTTATCATGTACGTCCTATTTTGATTTTTCTTGCCCATCTGCATACTTGTCTTGTATCATCTGCATCCAATTTACCACACCATCATCCAGATCATTGATGTACATGACAAACAACTGTGGACCCAACACAGATCCCTGAGGCATCCCACTAGTCACTGGCCTCCAACCTGACAAACAGCCATCCATCATTACTCTCTGGCATCTCCCATTCAGCCACTGTTGAATCTATCTTGCTACTCCACCATTAATACCCAACAATTGAACCTTCTTAACCAACCTTCCATGAGGAACTTTGTCAAAGGCTTTACTAAAGTCCATATAGACAACATCCACTGCTTTACCCTCATCAATTTCCCTAGTAACCTCTTCAAAAAATTCAAGATTAGTCAAACATGACATTCCAGGCACAAATATTCAGACCTTCAGACCTTTCAGTTTCCCAAGCACCTTCTCTTTAGTAATAGCAACTCCACTAACTTCTACCCCCTAACTCTTGAAATACAAACATTTTGCTGGTGTCTTCTTCAGTAAAGACTGATACAAAAACGTATTTAATTCATATGCCATTTCAGTATTCCCCACTATTACGTCAAAGAACATTATCACAAAGAAGGGAAGTCGAGGTAATCCAGGAAATTCTAGGCCTGTGAACCTCACGTCAGAACTTTTTTTGCAGGGTGGAAATGTCAAAAACTAGATGCCACAGCAGTAAGGTGTGAGAGACCTTAACACCTTAAGTTTAATGGAGATGATTGGGGCATTTTTTTTACACAGAGTGGCGGGTGCCTGAAACACACTGGTTGTGTGGTGATGGTGGTAGATATGATAGTGACACTTAAATGCTTTTAGATGGGCACATAATATGCCGAGAATGGACGGATATGGATCATGCACAGGCAGAGGAAATTTGATTAAGCATCATGCTTGCATGGCCATTGTGAGCCAAAGGGACTGTTCCTGTGCTTCTAATACTCCAGGTGCTGCCTCACCACTATGATGGACCATAGTCAAAGATCTTCTTTATTTCTAAACATAAACGTTTTTGCAATAAGTTCCAATGTGCTATCTTGCCTTCCCAACTACTTTCTTCAGCCTGCTAACGTTTTGCAACTCCTGCACAAGAACACATGACTTCTCTACTTCCGTCATAGAACATATACAAAACATTGAACATAGAATAGTACAGCACAGGAACAGGCTCTTCAGCCCACGAGGTCTGTGCCTAACATGATGCCAAAAGCAACATATCTGCCTACATAATCCATATTCCTCCATATCCTGCACATCCATGTGCTTATCCATAAGTCTCTTAGAAACATAGAAACATAGAAAATAGGTGCAGAAGTAGGCCATTCGGCCCTTCGAGCCTGCACCACCATTCAATATGATCATGGCTGATCATCCAACTCAGTATCCTGTACCTGCCTTCTCTCCATGCCCCCTGATCCCTTTAGCCACAAGGGCCACATCTAATTCCCTCTTAAATATAGCCAATTAACTGGCCTCAACTACCTTCTGTTGCAGGGAATTCCACAGATTCAACACTCTCTGTGTAAAAATGATTTTGTCATCTCGGTCCTAAAAGACCTGCCCCTTTATCCTTGACTGTGACCCCTTGTTCTGGACTTCCCCAACATCGGCAATAATCTTCCTGCATCTAGCCTGTCCAACCCCTTAAGAATTTTGTAAATCTCTACAAGATCCCCCCTCAATCTTCTAAATTCTAGTGAGTACAAGCAGAGTCTATCCAGTCTTTCTTCATATGAAAGTCCTGACATCCCAGGAATTAGTCTGGTGAACCTTCTCTGTACTCCCTCTATGGTAAGAATGTCTTTCCTCAGATTAGGAGTCCAAAACAGTACGAAATACTCCAGGTGTGGTCTCACCAAGACACTGTACAACTGCAGTAGAACCTCCCTGCTCTTATACTCAAATTTAAGAGGGAGTTAGATGTGGCCCTTGTGGCTAAAGGGATCAGGGGGTATGGAGAGAAGGCAGGTACAGGATACTGAGTTGGATGATCAGCCATGATCATATTGAATGGCGGTGCATGCTCGAAGGGCCGAATGGCCTACTCCTGCACCTATTTTCTATGTTTCTATGTTTCTATCCTCCATACCAACTTCTAGCCTCTCAGTGTCATGTCCTGTCCGAGGTCCCACCCACCTGCCAATCCAGATTAAACCCTCCCGTGTAGCATTAGCAAACCATTCCGCTGGGATGTTGGTTACGTTTAGGTGCAACCCGTCCCCTTTATTAGGTGCAAACCGTCCCCCTTTTGCAACCCTGCCCCAGAACAAAACCCCAATTATCTAGAATCGCTGCCTCCTGCACCAACTCCTCAACCACATATTCATTTCCCCTGTCTTCTTGTTCTTACCTTCACTAGCACGAGGTACTGGAGTCAATCCTGAGATCACTATCCTGCAGGCACTGCTTTTCAGTCTTCTACCCTATTCCGTAAATTTATGTTGCAGAACCTCCTTCCTCTTCCGACGTGTATCATTTGTGCCAACATGCACAACAACATCCGGCTGCTCCCCCTCACTCTTGAGGATGTGGTGCAGCCGCTCCGAGACGTCCTGGACCCTAGTACCAGGGAGGTAACATACCATCCTGTAGTCTCTCCTGCTGCAGAGTCCAAACATAATTCAGCATCTTATTTCATATGCGCCACAGTGGTGCAGCGGTAGAGTTGCTGCCTTAAACCCCTGTCTCACGGTGTGAGTCCACCCACCAGTGATCCCAAGTTAAAAACAAATCAAACTCGTGGTAATCACATTGAATTGACGGAGCGGAAACGTCGGAACTCGTGGACGTAACTTAGTGACTCGTAACGCTAACGGCAGGTACTCGGGAAACTTGTTAACTCGTGAATACTTTTCATCATGTTGAAAGATTTCCACGAGTCAAATTTACTCTTCAAGGAAAAATTTGAAACTTTTAAACTCGTTGTATATCGTAGTACCCTGTGAGTTTATCGTAGTGACTTGTGTGTAACTCGTGGGTTTGGCCTGAGTGCCAGAAGTGAAATGTTGAAGATTAGTCAGTTGTTAATGGAAAATGAATGAATGGATGGATGGATATAGGGGTCTGAAATTAACTTGGATACTTTCGATGGGAGAGAGCCGCCGATGAAGCTGAAGGTACAGAGCAAAGATGTGGACTCAAGCATTGATGGGAAGGGTGGGAAGCGTGAAAAGTGACCAAACTCAGTGAATTCCCACGTATATGAAGCAGAGAGAAATGTGAGTTCTACATACAGTGGCTTGCAAAAGTTTTCATACCCCTTGAACTTTTCCACATTTTGTCATGTTACAACCACAAACGTAAATGTATTTTATTGGGATTTTATGTGATAGACCAACACAAAGTGGCGCATAATTGTGAAGTGGAAAGAAAATGATACATGGTTTTCAAATTATTTTACAAATAAAAAACTGAAAAGTGTGGCGTGTAAGAGTATTCAGCCCCCTTTACTCTGATACCCCTAAAGAAAATCCAGCGCAACCAATTGTCTTCAGAAGTCACCTAATTAGTAAATAGAGTCCACTTGTGTGTAATCTAATCTCAGTATAAATACAGCTGTTCTGTGAAGGCCTCAGAGGTTTGTTAGAGAACAAACGTTATCTAAATCAACATGTAGAGGAACCAACGAGAGAGCAGGCTATTTTAGACTGGGCATTGAGTAATGAGGAAGGGTTAGTTAGCAGTCTTGTTGTATGTGCCCCCTTGGGCAAGAGTGACCATAATATGGTTGAGTTCTTCATTAGGATGGAGTGTGACATTGTTAATTCAGAAACAATGGTTCTGAACTTAAAGAAAGGTAACTTTGAGGGTATGAGACGTGAATTGGCCAAGATTGACTGGCAATTAATTCTAAAAGGGTTGACGGTGGATATGCAATGGAAGACATTTAAAGACTGCATGGATGAACTACAAAAATTGTTCATCCCAGTTTGGCAAAATAATAAATCAGGGAAGGTAGTGCATCCGTGGATAACAAGGGAAATCAGGGATAGTATCAAAGCGAAGGATGATGCGCACAAATTAGCCAGAAAAAGCAGCATACCAGAGGACTGGGAGAAATTCAGAGACCAGCAGAGGAGGACAGGGCTTAATTAGGAAAGGAAAAATAGATTATGAAAGGAAACTGGCAGGGAACATCAAAACTGACTGCAAAACTTTTTATAGATATGTGAAAAGAAAGAGATTAATTAAAACAAATGTAGGTCTCTTGCAGTCAGAAACAGGTGAGTTGATCATGGGGAACAAGGATATGGCGGACCAATTGAATAACTACTTTGGTTCCGTCTTCACTAAGGAAGACATAAATAATATGCCGGAAATAGCAGGGGACCGCGGGTCAAAGGAGTTGTAGGAATTGAGGGAAATCCAGGTTAGTCGGGAAGTGGTGTTGGGTAAATTGAATGGATTAAAGGCCGATAAATCCCCAGGACCAGGTAGGCTGCATCCCAGAGCACTTAAGGAAGTAGCTCCAGAAATAGTGGATGCATTAGTAATAATCTTTCAAAACTCTTTAGATTCTGGAGTAGTTCCTGAGGATTGGCGGGTAGCAAACGTAACCCCACTTTTTAAGAAGGGAGGGAGAGAGAAAACGGGGAATTACAGACCAGTTAGTCTAACATCGGTAGTGGGGAAACTGCTAGAGTCAGTTATTAAAGATGGGATAGCAGCACATTTGGAAAGTGGTGAAATCATTGGACAAAGCCAGCATGGATTTAAGAAAGGTAAATCATGCTTGACGAATATTATAGAATTTTTCGAGGATGTAACTAGTAGCGTGGATAGGGGAGAACCAGTGGATGTGGTGTATCTGGAATTCCAGAAGGCTTTCGACAAGGTCCCACATAAGAGATTAGTATACAAACCTAAAGCACACGGCATTGGGGGTTCAGTATTGATGTGGATAGAGAACTGGCTGGCAAACAGGAAGCAAAGAGTAGGAGTAAACGGGTCCTTTTCACAATGGCAGGCAGTGACTAGTGGGGTACCGCAAGGCTCAGTGCTGGGACCCCAGCTATTTACAATATATATTAATGATCTGGATGAGGGAATTGAAGGCATTATCTCCAAGTTTGCGGATGACACTAAGCTGGGGGGCAGTGTTAGCTGTGAGGAGGATGCTAGGAGACTGCAAGGTGACTTGGATAGGCTGGGTGAGTGGGCAAATGTTTGGCAGATGCAGTATAATGTGGATAAATGTGAGGTTATCCATTTTGGTGGCAAAAACTGGAAAGCAGACTATTATCTAAATGGTGGCCGATTAGGAAAAGGGGAGATGCAGCGAGACCTGGGTGTCATGGTACACCAGTCATTGAAAGTAGGCATGCAGGTGCAGCAGGCAGTGAAGAAAGCGAATGGTATGTTAGCTTTCATAGCAAAAGGATTTGAGTAGAGGAGCAGGGAGGTTCTACTGCAGTTGTACAGGGTCTTGGTGAGACCACACCTGAAGTATTAGGTACAGTTTTGGTCTCCAAATCTGAGGAAGGACATTATTGCCATAGAGGGAGTGCAGAGAAGGTTCACCAGACTGATTCCTGGGATGTCAGGACTGTCTTATGAAGAAAGACTGGATAGACTTGGTTTATACTCTAGAATTTAGGAGATTGAGCGGGGATCTTATAGAAACTTACAAAATTCTCAAGGGGTTGGACAGGCTAGATGCAGGAAGATTGTTCCCGATGTTGGGGAAGTCCAGGACAAGGGGTCACAGCTTAAGGATAACAGGGAAATCCTGTAAAACCGAGATGAGAAGAACCTTTTTCACACAGGGAGTGGTGAATCTCTGGAATTCTCTACCACAGAGGGTAGTTGAGGCCAGTTCATTGGCTATATTTAAGAGGGAGTTAGATGTGGCCCTTGTGGCTAAGGGGATCAGAGGGTATGGAGAGAAGTCAGGTACGGGATACTGAGTTGGATGATCAGCCATGATCACATTGAATGGCGGTGCAGGCTCGAAGGGCCGAATGGCCTACTCCTGCACCTAATTTCTATGTTTCTATGTTTCTATTAGTGAACAAATAGCATCATGAAGCCCAAGGAACACACCAGACAGGTCAGGGATAAAGTTGTGGAGAAGTTTAAAGCAGGGTTAGGTTATAAAAAAATATCCCAAGCTTTGAACATCTCACGGAGCACTGTTCAATCCATCATCCGAAAATGGAAAGAGTATGGCACAACTGCAAACCTACCAAGACATGGCCGTTCACTTAAACTGACAGGTCAGGCAAGGAGAGCATTGTTCAGAGAAGCAGCCAAGAGGCCCATGGTAACTCTGGAGGAGCTGCAGAGATCCACAGCTCAGATGGGAGAATCTGTCCACAGGACAACTATTAGTCGTGCACTCCACTAATCGGGCCTTTATGGAAGAGTGGCAAGAAGAAGGCCATTGTTGAAAAAAAGCCATAAGAAGTCCCGTTTGCAGTTTGCCACAAGCCTTGTGGGGGACACAGCAGACATGTGGAGGAAGGTGCTCTGGTCAGATGAGACCAAAATTGAAGTTTTTGGCCTAAATGCAAAATGCTATGTGTTGCGGAAAACTAACACTGCACATCACCCTGAACACACCATCCCCACTATGAAACATGGTGGTGGCAGCATCATGCTGTGGGGATGCCTTTCTTCAGCAGGGACAGGGGAGCTGGTCAATGTTGATGGGAAGATGGATGGAGCCAAATACAGGGCAATCTTGGAAGAAAACCTGTTACGGTCTGCAAAAGACTTGAGACTGGGGCGGAAGTTCACCTTCAAGCAGGACAACGACCCTAAACGACCCTAAACATACAGCCAGAGCTACAATGGAATGATTTACATCAAAGCATATTCACGTGTTAGAATGGCCCAGTATACATAGACTACACTACTCTAAAATAAAACTAAATAGAAACTTCCCACAAATCTCTCCTATTTGTGATAAAT
Source organism: Amblyraja radiata (assembly GCF_010909765.2). Taxonomy (NCBI): domain Eukaryota; kingdom Metazoa; phylum Chordata; class Chondrichthyes; order Rajiformes; family Rajidae; genus Amblyraja; species Amblyraja radiata. Next base: position 23,097,700 of record NC_045990.1, read on the forward strand.
GTCTATATCTAGAGGCTAATTTAACACATACGTTTGCAAACTGTATAAAACTTAAACATTTCTGGACTGATATTTTTGAAAGAACTTCAGAAGTTATTAATACAAAACTGGACCCAAACACAAAATTAATAATACTTGGAATATCAGAACAAAGTTTAACACTCACAACAAACCAAAGAAATTTCCTCGACTACAGTATAATAATCGGAAAAAATTAATATTAAAATTTTGGAAAGGCCCTACAACCCCCACAATTAATATGTGGATTACGGAAATGTCGGAGACCCTATACTTAGAAAGAATTAGACTTGTCTTAATGGACAAACAAGATATTTTCGATAAAATCTGGGCTCCATTCATTAACTATCTGAAGGGATAGATTGGCACAGCACGAGGACCCAACTGAAACTTGAACTCAGGATCAGATGAAAAGCTATACTTTATAATCTACGAAGCTATCTCCATTGACGTATTACAGGTAACCCATTCCACCTCCTCTGTTTTTCTGTTTTTTTAATTTGTAACTTTCTACCCTCTCTTTCTCTCTCTTTCTATAAAAAATAAAAACACTAGAAGCAGAAGTAATTGATAATTGAAAATTTTAATTATGTATGACTGATGTATATGAAAAGTATTTTTACTATAATATGTAACTATACTTTATAATATGTCTACTTCTAATAAAAATATATTAAAAATAAAATTTAAAAATAAGTAAATAAATAAATAAATAAATAAATAGATAAATAAATAGATAAATAAATAGGAGATAAATAAATAAATAAGAATGGCCCAGTCAAAGTCCAGACCTAAACCCAATTGAGAATCTTTGGCAAGACTTGAAAAATGCTGTTCACAGACGCTCTCCATCCAATCTGACTGAGCTTGAGCTATTTTGCAAAGAAGAATGGACAAAAATTTCAGACTCTAGATGTGCAAAGCTGGTAGAGACATGCCCCAAAAGACTTGCAGTTGTAATTGCAGCGAAAGGTGGTTCTACAAAGTATTGACTCAGTGGGGCTGAATACTTTTGCACGCCACACTTTTCAGTTTTTTATTTGTAAAAAAATTTGATAACCATGTATCATTTTCCTTCCACTTCACAATTATGCACCACTTTGTGTTGGTCTATCACATAAAATCCCAATAAAATACATTTACGTTTGTGGTTGTAACATGACAAAATGTGGAAAAGTTCAAGTGGTATGAAAACTTTTGCAAGCCACTGTAGATTATGTTTGGGCCAGCGAGGAGACATTTCTTCAGATAATGATTTTACAATGTGAGGTGACATTATTAGCCATGGGAGTTCGACACAAAATGCTGGAGTAACTCAACGGGGCAGACAGCATCTCTGGAGAAAAGGAATTGGTGACGTTTTGGGTTGAGACCCTGCTTCAGACTGGTTTTGTGCTGTACTTTTGCTGTATCTCTGGAGAGAAGTAATGGGTCTCGACCCAAAACATCACCCATTCCTTCTCTCCAGACATGCTGCCTGTGAGTCACTCCAGCATTCTGTGTCCATCTTCGCTGGCGAGGAACCGTGTCTGCCCTTTGCAAGGTTTCGCTCTCGAACACAGATAGCAGAGGATTATTAGGGGATGAAACTCTCGTTCATGCCGCACGACGTGTTTGACCACCTGCTCCCCGCTACCCAAGGAGCTTGTGCTGAACGGTAACCAGCTGCAGAGCTGCAACAAGGGCAGGCTTTACCTGCTAGGCTGGTTGGAGCTGCTGGACCTCCGTAGCAACCTGTTGACCAGGGTGCCTCGCAAGCTGTCCAACTGCACCCAGACCCTGTGCGTCTTCAACCTCACCCGCAACCAGATCTCCAAGCTGACGAAGGACTTCCTGCGGGACGTGACCTTCCTGCAATACCTGGATCTCAGCTACAACAACCTGAAGACCATCTAGGCCTCCAGTTCTATTCTTGTTCAGTTTGGGGGGGAAGGGGAGGCAAGAGCAAAACTACGGGACACTGAGGAGGCGAAGGTGAGGGATCTGTCTATGACAGCAGGGGGAATCCACATTTACTACAGAAAGAGGACATCTCGGATGTCCTAGGATGGAAAGCCTCCTTTTGGGAGCTGATTTAGAGATAAATTGGCTGTAGGGGACAGTGTCTATATTACAATTGTACAAAGATGTTGGTGTGGCCACATTTGGAGAGTTGTGTTCAGTTTTTGTCAGCATAGGATCGATGTTGTTAAGGTGGAAAGAGTGCAGGGAGGATTTATAAGGATAATGCCAGGACGGAGGCCTGAGCTATAGAGGGAAGTTAGGCTGGCTCGGATTTGATTCCTTGGAACGCAGGAGGCTGAGGGGTGATCTTATGGAGGTGTATAAGATCATGGGGGAAATAGAGGTGAATGCACAGTCTTTTCCCCAGAGTAGTGGAATCAAAAACCAGAGGATATTGTTTTCAGATTAGATGGGCATTTAATAGAAATCTGGAAGGCAACTTTTTCATACAGATGGAGGTAGATATATGGAGTGGACTGCCAGAGGGGTAGTTGAGGCAAATACTGTAACAACATTTGAACAAAATTTAGACAGATACCTGGATAGGAAAGGTTTTGAGGGATATTGGCCAAATGTGAGCAAGTGAGACAAGTGCAGATAGGACATCTGGGTGGTCATGGGCAAGTTGGGCTGAAGGGCCAGTTTCAGTGCTGTACGACTCTACAACTCCATGACTTGAACTGTCCCAAAGTCTGTGAGAAAGATTGTTGAACTTCTTTCATTCTACTGTGAGTGATTCAGAGATGTTTCTATACATCAGCAGTACTACATATATGAAGATATGTATTGTCCTTCTGCAACATGCTGAATCATAAAAGGATCTGGTTCAGTACATCTTGTTATTTCATTTTTTCTGCATTCTCCAAGCGATCTGTAAGATTATACAGCAAGTAGCAAGTTTTATTTAGAGTATGTTAGGGTCCACCCAGGATGATGACATCACTTTCTCCATCTCTGAAAATAGACCATAGATATAGAACTGTCAGAGCAGGACTGGTGAAAACCACACGTGCGCACAAACCAACTCAGCTGTAGAGATAGAGAAGGCAAGTGAGAGAAAGTTGTCCTCGCCCATATTGTACTGAACTGTGGTCAGCAGCATGTGCCTGCTACATCCCAGCACAGTTATGAAAGGACATTGAGCTTCATAAATGCTGTCTCGCCACTTCCTCTGGCAGTTTGTTCCATAAAAAGTCCAAAGTCACTAACCTGAACGACTACCGCCCGGTTGCCCTAACTCCAATCCCAATGAAGTGCTTCGAAAGGCTGGTCCTCTCCCATATCAAATCCAGCATCCCTGCCTCACTGGACTCTCATCAATTTGCATACAGGGCAAATAGATCAACAGAGGATGCCATCTCTCTGGCTCTTCACACTGTCCTGACCCACCTGGATAGACAGGGCACGTACGTCAGGATGCTCTTCATTGACTATAGCTCTGCATTCAATACGGTCATCCCCACCAAGCTCACCACCAAACTCCACCAGCTAGGCCTCAGCTCGCCGATATGCGATTGGGTCCTGAACTTTCTGACGGAGCGACTGCAGGCAGTAAGACTGGGCCCGCACCTGTCCTCCACTATCACCCTGAGCACCGGCACACCACAGGGCTGTGTACTAAGCCCCATGCTCTACTCCCTCTTCACTCACGACTGTGTTCCTGCATTCGATACCAACACCATCGTGAAGTTTGCAGACGACACAACTGTGATTGGGCTGATCACCAACGGTGATGAAACAAAATACAGGGCGGAGGTGCAGAACCTGGTGGACTGGTGCACACGTAACAACTTGTCACTAAACACCTCCAAGACCAAGGAGCTGATTATTGACTTCAGGAGGTCCCATAATGGAGAATACGCCCCAATCTCCATTTACGGGGAAAGTGTGGAGAGAGTGTCCAGCTTTAAGTTTCTGCGCACTCACATTTCAGAGGACCTCACATGGTCCACCAACACCGCTGCGCTGGTCAAGAAGGCACAGCAACGACTGTTCATCCTGAGGACATTAAAAAAGACTGGTCTGCCCCAACAGCTGCTGACAACGTTTTACCGCTGCACCACAGAGAGCATATTAACGTATGGCATCTCTGTGTGGTATCTCAGCTGCACGGAGGCGGAGAGGAGAGCTCTTCAGCGCGTCGTCCACAGAGCGCAGAGGATTATTGGGACAGAGCTACCAGCCTTGGAGGGCATCTACCACACACGGTGCCTCAGGAAGGCCATCAGCATCCATAAAGACTCATCACACCCCTGTAGCGGTCTGTTTGAACTACTTCCCTCCGGCAGACGTTACAAGGCCTTCTACGCCCGAACTTCCAGACACAGAAACAGCTTTATTCCAAGAGCTATAGCGGCTCTGAACCGGCCCTGCTGAGTGCCCCCCACCCCCCCTGGACTGTCTCCCTCGGATGGCCATGACACACAGCTTATTTATTTATTTTACTTTTCTTTTTCATCGGTTGGAGCTGCATACTAAATCTCGTTGCACTGACGTGCAATGACAATAAAAGATATTATTATTATTATTATTATTATTATACCCAGCACCCTCTGTGTGAAAGCATTGTCCCTCAGTTTCCTATTAACTCTTTCCCATGTTAAATGCCTGACGGGAAAAACACTGTGCAGGGGTAGCACAATGGTGCAGCGTTAGAGCTGTTGCCTCACAGCGCCGGTAACCCAGGTTTAATCCTGACAACGAGTGCTGTCTCTGTGGAGTTTGTACGTTCTCCCTGTGACCGCGTGGGTGCTCTGGTTTCCAACCACATTCCAAAGATGTTTGTGATTGGCTTCTGTAAATTCCACCTAGTGTGTAGGATAACATGGGACTAGCGTAGGGATGATCGTTGGTCGATGTGGACTCGGTGAGCTGAAGGCCCTGTTTCCATGCCGTTTCTCTAAACTCAACTATACATTCACTCTATCTACTCCCCATGACTTTATACATCTCTGTAAAATCACCCGTCAGCCTCCTGCGCTCCAAGGATTAAGGTCCCAGCCTGCCCCATTCTCTCTGTAGCTCTAGAACTTGGGTCCCAACAACATCCTCATAAACCCACTTTGCTATCTTGTGTCAGCTTTATGAAATCTTTCCTAAACTGAAGACAATGCCCAAGTACAAGTTCACCTTACTAAAATCCATGTAGACACCATCCACCAACCTACCCTTATCGACCATGTTTGTCACCTCCTCATAGGTCAGGGCATTGGGTATAAGAGTCAGGAAATCATGGTACAGCTTCATAGGACTTTGGTGAGGCCACATTTGGAATAGTGTGTGCAGTTCTGGTCGCCCTATTGCAGGAAGGATGTGGAGGCTTTGGAAAGAGGGCAGAGGAAGTTTACCAGATTGTTGCCAGGATTAGGGGGTATTAGCTACATGGAGAGTTTGGACAGACTTGGATTGTTTTCTCTGGAATGCCAAGGCTGCGGGGAAACCTGATGGATGTACATAAAATGATGAGAGGCATAGATAGGGCAGGCAGTCAGAACCTTTTTCCCCAGGATGAAGGAAATCAAATACTAGAGAGCAGAGCTTTAAGGTGAAAGGGCAACATTTAAAGCAGATCCACTGGGCAGCTTTTGTTTTACACAGACGGTGGTTAGTGCCTGGAATGCACTGCCAGGGTTGGTGGTTGAGGATGATACAATAGTGGCATTTATGAGGCTTTTGACTAGAGATATGGATTATGCACAGATAGATAAGGGATAGTCTTGGCATCATGCTCAGTACAGACATTGAGGAATGAAGGGCCTGTCCTTGTGCTGCACTCATCTGTGTTTTACACTTAGGAGCTTTGAAATGGACAGTTTCCATTACAATCAAGGAAGGGCTAAACATCCTATGACATATGAAGGTCCAGGTCCAAATCAGATATATACAAGGATACAGTGGGAAGCTGAAGATTAAATTGCAAGAGCCCTGGCTAAGATATATAAATCATAATTAGACAAGGGTGAGGTGCCAGAAGACCTGAAGGTGGCTAATGTTGTGCCACTATTTAAAAAGGGCTGCAAAGAAAAACCTTTGAACTATAGATCAATGAAGTTAACATCTGTGGTAGGTAAGTTACAGGAGAGGATTTTGAGGGATAAGATGCATTTGGAAAGGTGGGGGATGTTTTTGATTGATTTTTTTAAATGAAATAACCAAGGTTGAGGGCAGGGTTTGTATCAATAGTCTCTATGGACTTTAGCTGGGCCTCGTGTAAGGTTCCCCATCGTAGGCTTCACTGGAAGGTTCGGTAACGTGGGATCCAGGGAGAGCCAGCTAACTGGATATAGAATGTGTAAGAAGGAACTGCAGATGCTGGTTTTAACCGAAGATAGACACAAAAATCTGGAGTAACTCAGTGGACCACTCGCACTCCCCTCCACAGAGAGGGGGATTCATAGACAGCCATGAACAGGTGCTGCTGCAGGCCCCTGCCTCATAGTATGCTCACCAGCTATACCTCCGATCTCAGTCAGAACAAAACTGACTCCGTGTGCTCACTTCCTCCAAGAGGAAGACATCATGCAGCCCTTCTATAGGTGCTGCTGCCAGAGGCTCCCGAGGAAATCCCCGGATATAAAGCTCCTCTTGCTGGAGCATATCATGATGGAACATTCTCTCCATCAGGAGCTCTTTCCAGACAGCCCTTCAACAGGTGCTGCTGCCACGGGCCCCAGAAGAGACCCGCGGATATAAAGTTCCTCTTGCTGGACCATATCTTGCAGGATCATCCTCTCCATCAGGAGCTCCTTCCAGCCAGCCCTGATATTCTTTTTATTGGCTCACCAGTCCCAGTTTGTATGGCGCATTCCGCTGCCATGCCTGGCACCCCTGGTTCTTGGCTTTCATGCCTTGGGGTATGCTCTGCTATACCTCCATCTCAGGGTCAGAACAAAACTGCCCTGGTAAGTTCACCTTCTCCATGAGGGAGACATTATGCAGCCCTTCTACAGGTGCTGCTGCCATGGGCCCCCAAGAAGACCCATGGATATAAGGCTCCTCTTCATGGAGCAGATCTTCCCAATGCAGCCCTTGACAGTAGCTGCTGCCACGGGCCCATGGGGTGACCCACGGATATAAAGCTCCTCCTGGAGCTTGTCATGATGGAGCATCCTCTCCATGAGGTGCTCCATCTTTGCCAGACATCCACAGACGTCGCTTCTAGTGCGAGGGGAATCCTCCTGGCCTGACTCATCGGAGTCCATGGGCCTTACTTTTTAATGGCATTTCTTCCCCACAGGAGTAGCCACGATGCTTTCAATCGGCACCCTTGATAACGCCTTCCTCGTGGATTTACCCCTCCACGGGAACCACAGTGGTCTGGAAGCCGCTGACCGCCTTGTCAGCGGCTGACGTAGCGAACCCGACGTCCGCCGGCTACCCGCGTTCTGCGGTCTGGACTGGAGTCTCCTCACAGCCCAAAGCCGGTTTCCCTGCGGCTTGTCCGGACTCCGCTACATCATCCAGCAGGAAACCTCTGTAAGAAGAGGTTCCTGCAAGAAACCACAAGCTGGTAAGAAATAAAACTTACCTGTAGGTTTAAACTTACCGCTGGCAGGAGCGACTTGCCTGCCAGTCCGGTGCTTCGCCATGCGAACGACGATATAACACATGCATGCGGACTGGCGGGGCTTCTTCACGAGACTCAGAAGTAAAATGGCATGTTGGCCTTCATAACAAGAGGAGTTGAGTATAGGAGCAAAGAGGTCCTTCTGCAGTGGTACAGGGCCCTAGTGAGACCACGCCTGGCGTATTGTGTGCAGTTTTGGTCTCCAAATTTGAGAAAGGACATTCTTGCAGTGGAGTGCAGCATAGGTTCACCAGGTTAATTCCCAGGATGGCGGGACTGTTATATGTTGATAGAATGGAGCATCTGGGCTTGTATACTCTAGAATTTAGAAGGATGAGAAGGATTCTTAGAAATATAGAAAATCGGTGCAGGAGTAAGCCATTCGGCCCTTCGAAACTTATTGAAACACAAGATTACATAAGAAACTTCGGAACTTATTGAAACATATAAGATTATTCAGGGATTAGACATGCTTGAGGCAGGGAACATGTTCCCGATGTTGGGGGAGTCCAGAAACAGGGGCCACAGTTTAAGAATAAGGAGTAACATAGAAACATAGAAAATAGGTGCAGGAGTAGGCCATTCGGCCCTTCGAGCCTGCACCGCCATTCAATATGATCATGGCTGATCATCCAACTCAGTATCCTGTACCTGCCTTCTCTCCATACCCCCTGATCCCTTCAGCCACAAGGGCCACATCTAACTCCCTCTTAAATATAGCCAATGAACTGGCCTCAACTACCTTCTGTGGCAGAGAATTCCAGAGATTCATCACTCTCGGTGTGAAAAATGTTTTACTCATCTCGGTCCGAAAGGATTTCCCCCTTATCCCTAAACTGTGACCCATTGTTCTGGACTTCCCCAACATCGGGAACAATCTTCCTGCATCTAACCTGTCCATCCCCTTAAGAATTTTGTAAATTTCTATAAGATCCCCCTTCAATCTTCTAAATTCTAGCGAGTACAAGCCGAGTCTATCCAGTCTTTCTTCATACGAAAGTCCTGCCATCCCAGGAATCAGTCTGGTGAACCTTCTCTGTACTCCCTCTATAGCAAGAATGTCTTTCCTCAGATTAGAAGACCAAAACTGTACGCAATACTCCAGGTGTGGTCTCACCAAGACCCTGTACAACTGCAGGAGAACCTCCCTGCTCCTTCACTCAAATCCTTTTGCTATGAATGCTAACATACCATTCGCTTTCTTCCAACATGGATAACCTCACATTTATTCACATTATACTGCATCTGCCATGCATTTTCCCACTCACCCAGCCTATCCAAGTCACCTTGCAGCCTCCTGCCATCCTCCTCACAGCTAACACTGCCCCCCAGCTTCATGTCATCCGCAAACTTGGAGATGTTGCATTCAATTCCCTCGTCCAAATCATTAATATATATTGTAAATAGCTGGGGTCCCAGCACTGAGCCTTGCGGTACCCCACTAGTCACTGTCTGCCATTCTGAAAAGGACCCGTTTACTCCTACTCTTTGCTTCCTGTCTGCCAGCCAGTTCTCTATCCACATCAAGACTGAACGCCCAATACCGTGTGCACAATACCGTGAAAGCCATCTGAAAGTCCAGATATAACACATCCACTGGTTCTCCCTTATCCACTCTACTAGTTACATCCACGAAAAATTCTAAAAGATTCGTCAGACATGATATACCTTTCATAAATCCATGCTGACTTTGTCCAATAATTTCACCACTTTCCAAATGTGCTGTTATCCCATCTTTAATAACTGACTCTAGCAGTTTCCCCACTACCGATGTTTGACTAACTGGTCTGTAATTCCCCGTTTATCTGTCTCCCTCCCTTTTAAAAATTGGGGTTATATTAGCTACCCTCCAATACTCAGGAACTACTCCAGAATCTAAAGAGTTTTGAAAAATTATCACTAATGCATCCACTATTTCTGGGGCCACTTCCTTAAGTACTCTGGGATGCAGCCTATCTGGCTCTGAGGATTTATCGGCCTTTAATCCATTCAATCTATCTAACACCACTTCCTGGCAAAACCTGGATTTCACTCAGTTCCTCCATCTCATCTGACCCCCGGTCCCCTGCTATTTCCGGCAGATTATTTATGTCTTCCTTAGTGAAGACAGAACCAAATTAGTTTTTCAATTGGTCTGCCATGTCCTTGTTCCCCATGATCTATTCACCTGTTTCTGACTGCATGGGACCTACATTTGTTTTAACTAATCTTTTTCTCTTCACATATCTATAAACACATTTGCAGACAGTTTTTATGTTCCCTGCCATGTTTTCTTTCATAATCTATTTTCCCTTTCCTAATTAAGCCCTTTATCCTCCTCTGCTGGACTCTGAATTTCTCCCAGTCCTCTGGTAGGCTGCATTTTCTGGCTAAATTATATGCTTCATCTTTTGTTTTGATACTATCCCTGATTTCAGATTCAGATTCAATTTTAATTGTCATTGTCAGTGTACAGTACAGAGACAACGAAATGCAACGAATTCCCTTAATATCCACGGATGCACTACCTTCCCTGATTTATTCCTAATCAGGTAAGACATTTAGAATGGAGATAAAGAAACACACAGAGTTGTGAGTGTGGAATTCTCCGCCTCAGAGGGCAGTGGAGGCCAGTTCTCTGGATACATTCAAGAGAGAGCTAGATAGGCTCCTTGAAGATAGCAGAGTCAGGGGATATGGGGAGAAAGCAGGAACGGGGTACTGATCAGGATGATCAGCCATGATCACACTGAATAGTGGTGCTGGCTCAAATGGCCGAATGGCCTACTCCTGCACCTATTGTCTATTTTCTATTATATAACATCTAATCATATATAACAATTACAGCATGGCAACAGGCCATCTCGGCCCTACACATATTTTCAGAATCCCCTAGTCCCATCCAGAATCCCCTAGTCCCATCTACCTGCACACAGACCATAGTTTCTACAGCTATATTAATAGCAAAAGGATAACGAGGGATAAAACCTGCGAAGCTATCTGCAGAGCCAAAAGAGATGGGGAGATATTGAACAATTTATTTTCTTCGGTATTCACCAAGGAGAAGGATATTGAATTATGTGAGGTATGGGAAATTAGTAGAGTAGCTATGGATACTATGAGTTTCAAGGTAAAAGAAGTACTGACACTTTTGAAAAATATAAAAGTGGATAAGTCTCCAGGTCCTGACAGGATATTCCTTAGGACATTGAGGGAAGTTAGTGTAGAAATAGCCGGGGCTATGACAGAAATATTTCAAATGTCATTAGAAACGGGAATAGTCCTCGAGGATTGGCGTACTGCGCATGTTGTTCCATTGTTTAAAAAGGGTTCTAAGAGTAAACCTAGCAATTATAGACCTGTTAGTTTGACTTCAGTGCTGGGCAAATTAATTGAAAAGATACTTAGAGATAATATATATAAGCATCTGGATAAACAGGGTCTGATTAGGAACAGTCAACATGGATTTGTGCCTGGAAGGTCATGTTTGACTAATCTTCTTGAATTTTTTGAAGAGGTTACTAGGGAAATTGACAAGGGTAAAGCAGTGGATATTGTCTATATGGACTTTAGTAAGGCCTTTGACAAGGATCCTCATGGAAGGTTGGTTAAGAAGGTTCAACTGTTGGGTATAAATGCAGGAATAGCAAGATGGATTCAACAGTGGCTGAATGGGAGAAGCCAGAGGGTAATGGTGGATGGCTGTTTGTCGGGTTGGAGGCAGGTGACTAGTGGGGTGCCTCAGGGATCTGTGTTGGGTCCTTTGTTGTTTGTCATGTACATCAATGATCTGGATGAAGGGGTGGTATATTGGATTAGTAAGTATGCAGATGATACCAAGATAGTGGATGTGGATAATGAAGAGGATTTCCAAAGTCTACAGAGTGATTCAGGCCATTTGGAAAAATGGGCTGAAAGATGTTAGATGGAGTTTAATGCTGATAAATGTGAGGTGCTACACCTTGGTAGGACAAATCAAAATAGGACGTACATGGTAAATGGTAGGGAATTGAAGAATACAGTTGAACAGAGGGATCTGGGAATAACCGTGCATAGTTCCTTGAAGGTGGAATGTCATATAGGTAGGGTGGTAAAGAAAGCTTTTGGTATGCTAGCCTTTATAAATCAGAGCATTGAGTATAGAAGCTGGGATGTAATGTTAAAATTGTACAAGGCATTGGTGAGACCAAATCTGGAGTATGTTGTACAATTTTGGTCGCCCAATTATAGGAAGGATGTCAACAAAATAGAGAGAGTACAGAGAAGATTTACTAGAATGTCGCCTGGGTTTCAACAACTAAGTTACAGAGATAGGTTGAATAAGTTAGGTCTTTATTCTGTGGAGCGCAGAAGGTTAAGGGGGGACTTGATAGAGGTCTTTAAAATTATAAGAGGGATAGACAGAGTTGATGTGGACAAGCTTTTCCCTTTGAGAATAGGGAAGATTCAAGCAAGAGGACATGACTTTAGAATTAAGGGACAGAAGTTTAGGGGTAACATGAGGGGGAACTTCTTTACTCAGAGAGTGGTAGCGGTGTGGAATGAGCTTCCAGTGGAAGTGGTGTCGGCAGGTTCGTTGGTATCATTTAAAAATAAATTGGATAGGCATATGGATGAGAAGGGAATGGAGGGGTATGGTATGAGTGCAGGCAGGTGGGACTAAGGGAAAAAAAGTTGTTCGGCACGGACTTGTAGGGCCGAGATGGCCTGTTTCCGTGCTGTAATTGTTATATGGTTATATGGTTATAACCCCCCATTCCTTTCCCATCCATATACCTATCCAATTTATTTTTAAATTATAAAAGCGAACCTGCCTCCACCACTTCCACTGGAAGCTCATTCCACACAGCTACCAATCTCCGAGTAAAGAAGTTCCCCCTCATGTTACCCCTAAACTTCTATCCCTTAATTCTGAAGTCATGTCCTCTTGTTTGAATCTTCCCTACTCTCAATAATAATAATAATAATAATGGATGGGATTTATATAGCGCCTTTCTAGATACTCAAGGCGCTACTCAATGGGAAAAGCTTATCCACGTCAACTCTGTCTATCCCTCTCATCATTTTAAAGACCTCTATCAAGTCCCCCCTTAACCTTCTGAGCTCCAAAGAATAAAGACGTAACTTATTCAATCTTTCACTGTAACTTAGTTGCTGAAACCCAGGTAACATTCTAGTAAATCTCCTCTGTACTGTCTCTATTTTGTTGACATCCTTCCTACAATTGGGCGCCCAAAATTGTACACCATACTCCAGAATTGGCCTCACCAATGCCTTGTACAATTTTAACATTACATCCCAAATTCTATACTCAATGCTTTGATTTATAAAGGCTCGCATACCAAAAGCATTTATTACCACCCTATCTCCATGAGATTCCACCTTCAGGGAATATGCACAGTTATTCCTAGGTCCCTCTGTTCAACTGCATTCCTCAATTCGCTACCATTTACCATGTATGTCCTATTTTGATTTGTCCTGCCAAGATGTAGCACCTCACATTTATCAGCATTAAACTGCATCTGCCATCTTTCAGCCCATTCTTCCAAATGGCCTAAAACTCTCTGTATACTTTGGAAATCTACTTCATTATCCACAACACCACCTATCTTAGTATCATCTGCATACTTACTAATCCAATTGACCACACATTCATCCAGATCATTGATGTTCATGACAAACAACAGTGGACCCAACACAGATCCCTGAGGCACCCCATTAGTCACCTGCCTCCAACCTGACAAACAGCCATTCACCATTACTCTCTGGCATCTCCCATTCAGCCACTGTTGAATCCATCTTGCTACTCCGCCATTAACACCCTACAATTTAACTTTCTTAACCAACCTTCCATGAGGAACCTTGTCAAAGGCCTTACTGAAGTCCATATAGACAACATCCACTGCTTTACCCTCAAGAAGATTAGTCAAACATGACCTTCCAGGCACAAATCCATGTTGACTGTTCCTAATCAGACCCTGTTTATCCAGATGCTTATATATATTATCTCTAAGTATCCTTTCCATTAATTAGCCCACCACTGATGTCAAACTAACACGTCTATAATTGCTAGGTTTACCCTTAGACCCCTTTTTAAACAATGGAACAACATGCGCAGCACACCAATCCTCGGGCACTTATCCGTTTCTAATGACCTTTGAAATATTTCTGTCATAGCCCCTGCTATTTCTACACTAACTTCCCTCAATGTCCTAGGGAATATCCTGTCAGGACCTGGAGATTTATCCACATTTATATTTTTCAAAAGTGTCAGTACTTCTTTTTCTTTGGATCTCATAGTATCCACAGCTACTCTGCTTGTTTCCTTAACCTCACATAATTCAATATCCTTCTCCTTGGTGAATACCGAAGAAATAAATTGTTCAATATCTCCCCCATCTCTTACGGCTCTGCAGATAGCTGTCCACCCTGTCTCTCTAATGGACCAATTTTATCCCTTGTTATCCTTTTGCTATTAATATAACTGTAGAAACCCTTTGGATTTACTTTCACCTTACCTGCCAAAGCAACCTCATAACTTCTTTTAATTTTTCTAATTTCTTTCTTAAGATTCTTTTTACATTCTTTATACTCCTCAAGCACCTCATTTACTCCATGCTGTCTATAATTATTGTAGATCTCTCTCTTTTTCCGAACCAAGTGACCAATTTCCCTTGGCTCTTTCTAATTTTTACTATTTCCTTTCAACCGAACAGGGACATAAAGCTTCTGTACTCTTAAAATTTCCCCTTTAAATGTCTTCCATTTCTCTTCTACATTGTTCCCATAAAACAAAATGTCCCAATTCACTCCTTTTAAATCCTTTCGCATCCCATCAAAGTTAGCCTTTCTCCAATCAAAAATCTCAACCCTAGGTCCAGTACTGACCCTCTCCATAATTATATTGAAACTAATGGTATTGTGATCACTGGACCCAAAGTGCTCCCCAACACATACCTCCACCACCTGACCTGTCTCATTTCCTAACAGGAGGTCCAGCACTGCCCCTTCTCTAGTAGGTACCTCATGGGTATTATCACTGGCTCATGGGACAAGTGCAGATGATCAAGTTGGTTGGAATATGCTATTGGGCTGAAGGCCCTGTTTCCATGTTGTATGACTCTATAACTCCACATTAGAGTGCTCTCTGCCCTAGAAGAGAATTCAAAAAAGTATTCAACATTGGGAATCTCTTCAATCTACTGAGGAAGTAAAGACAATGATGAGTTTTCTTTGTGATGCATCAATACACTGGGCCCAGGACAGGCCTTCACAGATACACACGTCGAGGAACCTGAAGCTGTTGACTCTTTGTGTAGGAAAGAACTGCAGATGCTGATTTAAATCGAAGGTAGACACAAAATGCTGGAGTATCTCAGCGGGACAGGCAACATCTCTGGCGCGAGAAGGAATGGGTGAAGTTTCCGGTCGAAACCCTTCAGTCTGAAGAAGGGTCTCGACCCGAAATGACACCTGTCCCTTCTTCCAGAGATGCTGCCTGTCCCGCTGAGTTGCTTCAGCATTTTGTGTCTGCTGTTGACTCTTTGTTCTGTTGTCCCATTAATGAAGACAGATTCATGGATCCCTAGCTTTCCTGAAGTTGTCTGGTTGCGTTATGGACTGGTTCGGCAATTTGAACACCTAGGAAGGAAGGAGAACACAATAATGGTGAACACAGTCTGGTCCATCATGGGTACTGACCTCCCCACCATTGAAGTGATCTATAGGAGGTGTTGCCTCAAAGAGGCAGCCAGTATCATCAAGAACCCACACCACCTGGCCACGCTCTCATTTCACTTTCCCCATTTGGAAAATGTTTGGGAGTCTGAAACTATGACCTCAGGCTGTTCAGGAACAGCTTCTTCCCAACAACCTTCAGGCTTTTGAACACCACAAACTCCAACTAAACTACAAACTATGAACTGTCTTGATTGCACCAAGTAATTTCAGTTTTTGTTTTGCACTAATATTGTTTTTTTTGTAATTTATTGAACTTTTGTTTAGTGTATTACCTATGAGTTCTGTGTTTACAGAGCTGTTATGGCTGCCATTTAAGAATTTCACAGTAGAAATAAGTGAGTAGAGCAGGGGGCTGAGCTCACCGCCCTGAGGTGCCCTGTGTTGATGGCCATCAAGGAGCAAGTGTTGTTGCAATCTGGACTGATTGCAGTCTGGTGATGAGGAAGTCATGGATCAATATAAACGACAAACCTTACAGAACGTCATCCAGAACGGAAACAGACCAACGGAAGTCATAATGAAAATAGTGAGTGCATTGATGCTGACTCCAGAATTCAACATAATGGAGTTGCCACTTTGGAGGGCACCAAACAGAATCCATGCTACTTTAGAAATGGAGCAAGGGAGATGATAGGAAACTACAGGCGGTTAGTCTAACTTGAGTGATCAATGAAATGTATTTTCGTACCAATGCATTATCCCTTATATCTCTTATCATTTATCCACACACTGAGAATGGCTCACAATGCACAGATTCAATGGTAATCATGTATTGTCTTTCTGCCGGCTGGTTAGCATGTAACAAAAGCTTTTCACTGCACCTTGGTACACGTGACAATAAACTAAACTGAAACTGCAGTGTAAACCAACCAAGTGTCCTGGCCCAGTGCACTGATCCAGTGTAATGACCTAGTGTACTGGCCCAGTATACCAACCCAATATACTGACTCAGCGCGCAGGCCCAGTGTATCGACCCAATGAACCAGCCAGTGTACCACCCTGTGCAGCCCAGCTCAAGCTCATTAATCCCTTGTTGTTCTCTTGCATCACTTCCAGAATCTTAGTGCTGTCATCGCTGGATTCCTGCATTATTTCTTCCTGGCCTTTTTTCCTGGATGCTCCTGGAAGGTGTGCAGCTTTACCTCATGCTGGTGAAAGTCTTCAATGCAAAGAGTCTGAGACCAACGTACACGTACTTGTTTGGCTGCGGTTGCCCCCTGGTTATTGTTGGCATCTCAGCAGCCGTGTATTCCCAGGGATATGGAACAGAGAAGTAGTAAGTACGAAAACTGCAGATTTATTTGCAGACATTGCACTCAGAGCACATTGAGTTTATGTGACAGGAATAAACATGGTTGCTGGACAAGGCCAGTCGACCCCTTGCACCTATTCTAACATTCAGTTGGACCATGACCAACCCTCAACCTCAGGACCATTTTTTTGTTCTGACCCTATTTTCCCCATATCCTTGATATCCATCTCTGTCTGAAAACACTCAGCCACTGAGCCTGCAAAACCCACTTGGTGAGAAGATGGCAAAGGTTCTCCACCCACTGTGAAGATATTTCTTCCCATCTCCGCATGCAGCATGGGAACAGGGATAGGAGCGTATGGCCAAGTGTAATAAGGATCGATGTGAAAGGTGAGATGCGTAAGGAATTAAAAGTATAACCATATAACAATTACAGCACGGAAACAGGCCATCTCGGCCCTACAAGTCCGTGCCGAACAATTTGTTTCCCTTAGTCCCACCTGCCTGCACTCATACCATAACCCTCCATTCCCTTCTCATCCATATGCCTATCCAATTTATTCTTAAATTATACCAACGAACTTGCCGCCACCACTTCCACTGGAAGCTCATTCCACACCGCTACCACTCTCTGAGTAAAGAAGTTCCCCCTCATGTTACCCCTAAACTTCTGTCCCTTAATTCTGAAGTCATGTCCTCTTGTTTGAATCTTCCCTATTCTCAAAGTATGATTCAGTATGATATATGAATGCGCAAAGTATAAAAAGTAAAGTAGATGAGCTTGAGGCTCATTTGGAGGTTGGTAGATATGACATTGTGGGGATTACTGAGACGTGGCTGCCAGACGATCGGGCCTGGGAACTTAATATTCAGGGTTATAGTGTACATTTGGATTTGGTGTACAATTTTGGTCACCTAATTATAGGAAGGATGTCAACAAAATAGAGAGAGTACAGAGGAGATTTACTAGAATGTTGCCTGGGTTTCAGCAACTAAGTTACAGAGAAAGGTTGAACAAGTTAGGGCTTTATTCTTTGGAGCGCAGAAGGTTAAGGGGGGACTTGATAGAGGTTTTAAAAATGATGAGAGGGATAGACAGAGTTGACGTGGAAAAGCTTTTCCCACTGAGAGTAGGGAAGATTCAAACAAGGGGACATGACTTGAGAATTAAGGGACTGAAGTTTAGGGGTAACATGAGGGGGAATTTCTTTACTCAGAGAGTGGTAGCTGTGTGGAATGAGCTTCCAGTGAAGGTGGTGGAGGCAGGTTCGTTTTTATCATTTAAAAATAAATTGGATAGTTATATGGATGGGAAAGGAATGGAGGGTTATGGTCTGAGCGCAGGTATATGGGACTAGGGGAGATTATGTGTTCGGCACGGACTAGAAGGGTCGAGATGACCTGTTTCCATGCTGTAATTGTTATATGGTTATATGGTTATATGGTTATCTATATTACTGAAAGTCTGTTCTTGACCGGTTTTGGCAAACTGTGCTGCGATTTCCGGGAGAACGCCACGACCTACGGCCGTCATTTTTGGCCACCTCGCTCAGAGCCCCCCTCCGCCATAGGTGTGCTGAGGATTTTGCCGTCGATGAAAAATGACAGAGATATTAATGTTTTTACATAATTCCCCATTATCTCTGCTGCTCCTGCTGGTGGGAGGGGGAGGGACTATAAAACCAGGCAGTGGTATGCCTTAATCAGTCTCTGCAAGAGGTGTGCCTCAATCAGAGCTCTGAATGACACTGAACAAATGTCTCCACAGCTGTGAGTACCCATAATGTGGTTTGAAAATGAAAATATGGTTAGCTTGAATTCAAAAAACACTGCCTGCAAATGGTTGTTTGGGGGGTTTGGGTTGAAGTTGAAAGGCACTACTTACTGCAAATGGTGGTTTGGGAGCTTTGGCTTGAAGTTGAAAGGCACTTACTGCAAATGGTGGCTTGGGTGCTTTGGCTTGAAGTTGAAAGGCACTTCTTACTGCAAATGGTGGCTTGGATGCTTTGCTTGAAGTTGAAAGGCACAACTTTCTGCAAATGATGGCTTGGGTGTATTGGCTTCAAGTTGAACGGCACTACTTACTGCAAATGGTGGCTTGGGAGCTTTGGCTTGAAGTTGAAAGGCACTAATTACTGCAAATGGTGGCAGGTGATTTGGCTTGAAGTTGAAAGGCACTAATTACTGCAAATGCTGGTGGGTGATTTGGCTTGAAGTTGAAAGGCACTACTTACAGCAAATTTTGACATGAAGTTGAAAGGCACTACTTACTGCAAATGGTAGCTTGGGTGTTTTGGCTTGAAGTTGAAAGGCACTACTTACTGCAAATGGTGGCTTGGGTTATTTGGCGAAGTTGAAATACACTAATTACTGCAAATTATGGCAGGTGATTTGGCTTGAAGTTGAAAGGCACTACTTACTGCAAATGGTGGCTTGGGTGCTTTGTTTGAAATTGAAAAGCACTACTTACCTCAAATTATGGCTTGGGTGCTTTGGCTTGAAGTTGAAAGGCACTACTTACTGCAAATGATGGCTTGGGTGCTTTGGCTTGAAGTTGAAAGGCACCACTTACTGCAAATGGCGGCTTGGGTGCTTTGGCTTGAAGTTGAAAGGCACTTCTTACTGCAAATGGTGGCTTTGGTGCTTTGGCTTGAAGTTGAAATGTACTACTTACTGCAAATGATGGCTTGAGTGATTTGGCTTGAAATTGAAAGGCACTTCTTACTGCAAAAGGTGGCTTGGGAGCTTTGGTTTAAAGTTGAAAGGCACTAACTGCAAATGGTGGCTTAGGAGCTTTGGCTTGAAGTTTAAAAATCACCATTCTCTCTGCTGCACCTGCTGGAGGGAAGGGAGGGGACCATAAAGCCAGGAGGTGGTGTGCCTCGCTCTCTGCAAAATGGGTGAAGCCAAGGGTCACGTCTCTATGACCTCTGAATAACACTGAACAAATGTCTGCACAACTGTGAGTACCCTTTAAGTGGTTTGAAAATGAAAATATGGTTCGTTTGAAGTAAAAGGCACTACGTGCAAATGGTTGTTTGGGTGCTTTGGCTTGAAGTTGAAAGGCACTACTTACTGCAAATGGTGGCTTTGTAGTTTTGGCTTGAAGTTAAAAGGCACTACTGCAAATGCACGTCCTGTTTGTACTGTATATTGTTAAGATAAAATGCTACCACGTATGGCTGTGATTTTTGGCCATCTTACTCAGTCTCCCCCCTCCGCTAAGCAGATGCAGAGAATTCTTCCCATCAATGAAATATAAAAGTGTTATTAGTGTTCAGAATCTCTCCTGTCAATCATGCCCTGAAAGCCACACCTTCTCCGGTAGGAGGGGGAGGGGTTATAACACCCGGAAGTGTGGGTGTGGCTCAGTCTCTGCATGATGGGGAGGGAGAGGTCATGAATCTCTGAGCTGTAAATCAACTGAACACACTGAATGTCTACTGAACTGTGAGTTTGGTGTGGCTTTATGGTGGTTTCACCCTGCATGAAATGGTATGAAGCTGCATTTGAATTGGGTGGCCTTCGTCCCTGCTTGAAGTGGAATGAAACTGCACTTGAATTTGGCAGCCTTGCATCCTGTTTGAAGTGGTATGAAACTGCACTGAATTTGGTGGCCGTGGATCCAGCTTGAAGTGGTATGAAACTGCATTTGAATTCGGTGGCTTTGCACCCTGCTTGAAATGGTAGGAACATGGATTTGAATTTGGTGGCCATGGATCCAGTTTGAAGTGGTATGAAACTGCACTTGAATTTGGTGGCTTTGCACCCTGCTTGAAATGGTAGGAACATGGATTTGAATTTGGTGGCCTTGCACCCTGCTTGAAATGGAATTTCAAGGAATAGTCTTGAGTCAACTGCCGTGAGTTGGCTGCCAGCAGATCAGGCTTGAGGGACTGAGCTGCCATCCCAAGAACACATACCAGCACTCCAGAATATCACTGGCCACCGATATTGGAATTGGTGGAGAGGTGGAATATTGCGTCGGGGGATCAGCCCTCCCATGTGAACATGGGACCCAGCAGGTCCCACTTAGTCTAGTATATCCTATAAAAGGACATAGGAGGGGGGTAGATCCACTGGTGAGGGAGAGAATTCAGTCCCTTGTGAGGGAAGACATTGGGACTGACGAGGTAGAGTCACTGTGGATTGAGTTGAGGAATTGTAAAGGCAAGAAGACACTAATTGTTGTTATCTACAGACCCCCAAATAGTAGGCCGGATGCATTGTTTAAGTTGCAGCAGGAGTTAAAACTGGCATGTAACAAATGTAATGCCATTGTGGTGATTGGGGATTTCAATATGCAGGTAGACTGGGAAAATCAGGTTGGTTCAGGACCCCAAGAAAGAGAGTTTGTAGAATGCCTCCGAGATGGATTCTTAGAGCAGCTTGTAATGGAGCCTACCAGAGAAAAGGCAATTCTGGATTTAGTGTTGTCCAATGAACCAGATATGATAAGTGAATTCGAGGTAAAGGAACTGCTTGGAGGTAATGATCATAATATGATTAGTTTTAATCTGCAATTTGAGAAGGAGAACGTTAAATCAGAAGTGGTAGTGATGCAGTTGAACAAAGGGGTCTATGAAGGCATGAGAGGGGAGCTGGCCAAGGTAGACTGTAAAGGGATCGTAGCAGGAATTATGGTGGAACAGCAATGGCACGAATTTATCAGCATAGAAACATAGAAGCATAGAAAATAGGTGCAGGAGTAGGCCATTCAGCCCTTCGAGCCTGCACCGCCATTCAATATGATCATGGCTGATCATCCAACTCAGTATCCTGTACCTGCCTTCTCTCCATACCCCCTGATCCCTTTAGCCACAAGGGCCACATCTGACTCCCTCTTAAATATAGCCAATGAAATGGCCTCAACTACCTTCTGTGGCAGAGAATTCCAGAGATTCACCACTCTCTGTGTGAAAAATGTTTCCTCATCTCGGTCCTAAAAGATTTCCCCCTTATCCTTAAACTGTGACCCATTGTTCTGGACATCACCAACATCGGGAACAATCTTCCTGCATCTAGCCTGTCCAACCCCTTAAGAATTTTGTAAGTTTTCCGGCATAATCCGGAAGTCCCAGGATCATTTCATTCCAAAAAGGAAGAACGATTCCAAGGGGAGTAGGAGGCAACCGGGGCTGACAAGAGAAGTTAGGGATAGAATAAAACTCAAAGAAAAGATGTATAACACAGCAAAGAGTAGCCGTAAGCCCGAGGATTGGGAAACTTTCATAGGACAACAGTAGGAAACTAAATGGGCAATACGGGCTGAAAAGATGAAGTACGAGGGGAAGCTGGCCAGGAATATAAAGGACAGTAAAAGCTTCTTTAGATATATTTATTTTTTTTTAACATTTTTTTTATTTTTTTACATTTTATTAGAAGTTATTACAATACAAAACAATACAGTGAAACCTGATTTTAGGTGCCAACTATGTCATAACATAATTATACATTCTATGTACAACTTCTAGTTTTATGTGTTTGAAAAGGAAATAAGAAAGACAAGAAGAAGGAAAAAAAAAAATTGGAGAGGAAAAAAAGTGGAAAAATAGATAGTAGAAAATAGAAAAACGTGAAGTGTGTGTATAAGAAAAGAAAAAGTGGAAAGTAGAAATAGGAGAAAAAGACCCTTAAAAGAGAAATTTTCAAATCTTTATTCGGAGATACAATACAATACAATACAATACAATACAATTTATTTGTCATTTGAACCTCATTGAGGTTCAAACAAAATGTTGTTTCTGCAGTCATACACACAAGAAAGAACCAAGACATAACACAATTTACACAAACATCCATCACAGCGCATCTCCTCCTCGCTGTGATGGAAGGCAAAGACTTATCTCTCCCCTGCATTCCCCATTCCCCTCCCGATGTCAGAGTTAAAGCCCCCGGTGGGCGATGGTAAGTGTTCCGTGGCCATTCGAAGCCGCACCGGTCGATGATGTAAGGCCCCGCTCCAGGCACTCTTCAACCCCACAACTCGGGCGGGAGAAGTTGGCGTTGCGGAGGCCCTGAAAAGCGGTCTCCCAGCAGGGACCCGCGGGCTTCCGGCGTTACCGTCCACCAGACCTGCGGTAAGCCTCCGAATCTCCAGGGTCGGGTCGCAGCCGAGCGCCACCACAGCTCCTCCCGCTCCGAACTCGGCCAGCTCTACGATGGTAAGTAGGTCCGCAGCTCCGCAACTGGAGCCCCAGGTCGTTCCGGTTGGAGGCCGCTCCACGGTGCTCGGCCCCAACGACAACGGAGACCCGACAGAGAAAAGGTTGGGTTCTCCTTACATGGTAAAGATTTTAAAAGTTTCCCCCACCCCCACCCCCCACACACATACCCACACACAGACACACAAAAAAATAATAGATGTAAATCTATCCATGACCTGACCTGAAATCAGTAATCTTTACAGTACCGCTGCATCACATGATTCCAAAAAGTCGATAAAAGGGACCAACTCCTTAAGAATTGGTCATATTTATCTATTAGTCGGAGTCTCATTTCTTCAAGGCGTGCTTTGTCCATCATATTCCTAATCCACATTTTAACAGTTGGAATAGCTGTATTTTTCCTAAAATTAAGTAACAATTTCTTTCCAATTATTAACCCATAATTTAAAAAAACTTTTTGGTTTTTATTTTAATTGATATCTTCTACTATTATTCCAAATATAATCCATTCAGTATTAGGTTCTATTCTTGACTTGAAAAGCTTTGTAAATATATCAAATATATCGCTCCAAAATTTATTCAACTTTGTACATCCTACAAATGAATGTGTTATATTGGCATTTTGAAACAAACATTTATCGCATCTGGGAGAGACGTTTGCGTAAAATTTATTCAACCTCGTTTTTGAATAATATAGTATAAGTAATAGTTTGAATTGAATTAAATTATGTCTTTCGTTAATGGAACAATTATGTGTGTTCATCAGACACTTTTCCCATCTTTCCTTCGGGATCTTTCTCATTAGTTCATGTTCCCAATTTTCTCTTAGTGCCTCTGTTGAGGGTAATTCTCTATTTAATATATTATTATAAAAGTATGATATTAGTTTTTGTGAATCAGCCTTAATTGCTTCTTCTAAAGGGTCTAAAAATATAGTTTGAAATCTATGTGTATATTTCTTCATAAAGTCACATATCTGTAGTATATTTGAAATATTGATTATCCTTCAGTTTAAATTTTAATTTTAATTGTTGAAATAATAAAAATTTGCCCAATTCATACATATCTCCTACTTTCCTAATCCCCAGTCTATCACATTGTTTATATGTTTTGTCGATAAGAGATGGTTTGAATGCAGGGTTGGTCAATAGATCTTTAGATATTTTAAGGGAAAAAGAGTAGCAAAGTCAAATGTGGGTCCCTTGAAGGCAGACACAGGTGAAATTATTATGGGAAACAAGGAAACATAGAAACATAGAAACATAGAAAATAGGTGCAGGAGTAGGCTATTGGGCCCTTCGAGCCTGCACCGCCATTCAATATGATCATGGCTGATCATCCAACTCACTATCCCATACCTGCCTTCTCTCCATACCCCCTGATCCCTCTTGCCACAAGTGCCACATCTAACTCCCTCTTAAATATAGACAATGGACTGGCCTCAACTACCTTCTGTGGCAGAGAGTTCCAGCGATTCACCACTCTCTGCATGAAAAATGTTTTTCTCATCTCAAGGAAATGGCAGAAGAGTTGAATAGGTACTTTCGATCTGTCTTCACTAAGGAAGACACAAACAATCTCACAGATGTACTGGAGGACAGAGGATCTAAGGGGGTAGAGGAACTGAAATACATTTTTATCAGGCGAGAAATAGTATTGGGTAGGCTAATGGGACTGAAGGATGATAAATCCCCTGGACCTGATGGTCTGCATCCCAAGGTCCTCTGGGAGGTGGCTCTAGAAATAGTGGACGCATTGGTGATCATTTTCCAATGTTCAATAGATTCAGGATCAGTTCCTGTGGATTGTAGGATAGCTACAGTTATCCCACTTTTCAAGAAAGGAGCGAGAGAGAAGACAGGGAATTACAGACCAGTTAGCCTGACCTGTGGTGGGAATGATGCTGGAGTCAATTATTAAAGAGGTAATAATGGGGCATTTGGATAGCAGTAAAAGGATTAGTCGAAGTCAACGTGGATTTATGAAAGGGAAATCTTGCTTGACTAATCTGGAATTTTTTGAGGATGCGACAAGTAAAATGGATGAAGGGGTGTCAGTGGATGTAGTGTATCTAGACATTCAGAAAACCTTTGAGACCAGGAGACTGGGGAGTAACATTAGAGCACATGGTATTGGGGGTAGGGTGTTGACATGGATTGAAAATTGGTTGGTTGACCGGAAGCAAAGAGTAGGAGTGAACGGGTCCTTTTCAGGCGATTCACCACTCTCTGCATGAAAAATGTTTTTCTCATCTCAAGGAAATGGAGTGCCGAAAGGCTCGGTGTTTGGGCCGCAACTATTTACCATATATATTAATGATTTGGAAGAAGGAATTAGGAGCAACACTAGCAAGTTTGTGGATGACACAAAGCTGGGTGGCAGTGTGAACTGTGAAGAGGATGTTCGGAGGTTGCAGGTGACCAGGACAGGTTGAGTGAGTGTGCAGATGCGTGGCAGATGCAGTATAATATAGGTAAATGTGAGGTTATCCACTTTGGCAGCAAAAACAAGGGAGCAGATTATTATCTCAATGGGGTTAGGTTAGGTAATGGGGAGGTACAGCGAGACCTGGCTGTCTTTGTACACCGGTCACTGAAAGTTGCCGTGCAGGTACAGTGAAGAAAGCTAATGGAATGTTGGCCTTCATAACAAGAGGATTTCAGTATCGGAGTAAAGAGGTTCTTCTGCAGTTGTATAGGGCTCTGGTGAGACCACATCTAGAGTATTGTGTCCAGTTTTGGTCTCCTAATTTGAGGATGGACATCCTTGTGATTGAGGCAGTGCAGCGTAGGTACACGAGATTGATCCCTGGGATGGCGGGACTGTCATATGAGGAAAGATTGAAAAGATTAGGCTTGTTTTCACTGGAGTTTAGAAGGATGAGGGGATATCTTATAGAAACATATAAAATTATAAAAGGACTGGACAAGCTAGATGCAGGAAAATTTTTCCCAATGTTGGGCGAGTCCAGAACCAGGGGCCACAGTCTTAGAATAAAGGGGAGGTCATTTAAGACTGAGGTGAGAAAAAACGTTTTCAACCAGAGAGTTGTGAATTTATGGAATTCCCTGCCATAGTGGAGGCCAAGTCACTGGATGGATTTAAGAGATAGTTAGATAGAGCTCTCGGGGTTAGTGGAGTCAAGGGATATGGGGAGAAGGCAGGCACGGGTTATTGATTGGAGATGATCAGCCATGATCACAATGAACGGCGGTGCTGGCTCGAAGGGCCGAATGGCCTCCTCCTGCACTTATTTTCAATGAAATGTTGTGATTTTATAAATCAAGTCTGCAATTTATCCCTTCAGATAAAGCATACAAAGAAGTTTAATTTGCTACATAATTCACTTTCATATCTTCAGTATTAAAACAGTTATGGCATTTTCATACTCGGAAATTAACATCTTGTTCCCTATTGCTTTTCCATCGACTTAATCCAAAAGCCGTGAACAAAAGTCCATAACTTTCTTAAATTTTAAGAGAACTGAATGAAATTTTCGGTTATTATAGATTGAAGCAGTCTGAAACAAATATGAAACAATCTTACTTGGATGACCTGAAATTAAAGCATATAATTAGTTAGTTACCTAATTGGAGCTAATAGTAAGATTAAATGAGAACTTACCAGTTTGAAGTTTGATCTTTATTTTATGAGGAGTTACGATGAGGGATTATGTGAAGACCCCACCAGCATGCTTCAAAGCAGCGGTGTGGAATCACAGAAACAACACAATAATTGAAATAAACATAGTAAAGATAAGGAGAATTAAGTTATCTGTTGATCTCTATAATTGAGGGTGGGAGCGGAGGGCACGTAATCCCTCATCGTAACTCCTCATAAAATAATGATCAAACTTCAAACTGGTAAGTTCTCGTTTAATCTTACTATTTTACTTCCGAGTCACGTGAGTGACTACGTGAAGATTTTAAAGATCTGTGATTTCAAACCGTGTAACAGTTCATACTTCACTCGCTGCCGAAGTCATCCAAGGGAGGAAGTATGTTATCGTAATCAAACATGAATTTGTTTATAAACAATAATGGTATTTATTTGAAAACAATAACAAAGAAAAATAATGCTCCCCTGGGCTTAAATTATATATTTGCAGAGTCTAAAATTCTCTCTGCAAATAAAACAGGTTTTGCTAATGGCTCCCATCCCCCAGCCTTTGGGCTCCTCCTCCTTTTTCCTTTCTTGTCCCTGCCCCCCCCCCCCTCCCCCGATCAGTCTGAAGAAGGGTTTCGGCCCGAAACGTTGCCTATTTCCTTTGCTCCATAGATGCTGCTGCACCCGCTGAGTTTCTCCAGCATTTTGTGTACCTTTGCTAATGGCTTGTTGTAGAACGTTTGAAACATTATTTCCATGGACCACCCCGCTATTGCCAGGATGTGTTCTAATGGCACGTCCATTATTTTAGTCGCCGACGTGGATGCTGCCCTGGAGGAGTGGGATGTGTAAATATCAGTATCCACTCCAGCAGCTCCCAATACATGTTTGAGCCATCTAGAGATGGTTTGACTTGACATCCGATCATAGTGCTTTTTTTCTCTCTTGGGAATCTTTGGTTGTGTTGATGTATAGTAGAAGGTGAGTCATGACACATAAACGGGGGTCAGGTGAGTACGCCCAGAATTCCATAATGAGTTCTGAGGTTCCTGGTCAGCTCTGTTTTACTAGCTCCTGAATGGTGAATGTTATTTGGTCTGATGTTACGACCATATTGTCCAGTCTGAGTAGGTAAAGGGACTGGACCCTTTGTGCTGAGACTAAGGCAATCAGCATGACCGTTTACAGGGTTAGCTGTTCCAGAGTGAGGGAACTGGCTGGTGGCCATCCCCTTAGGTATGTCAGGACAACGCTGACATCTCAGATCTTGGTGTACCTAGGTCTAGGGGGGTTGGAATTGAAGATCCCTCTCATTAATTTGGCCACCAGCGGATGGGACCCTATGGCCTGTGTCCTGGTGCCTGACTTAGGTAGGCTGACAGTGCACTTCTAGCACAATTGATAGTGCTATAGCTCAGACTTTCATCGTGGTGAAGGCTGGCCAGGAACTCCGGTACATTTGTAATGGTGGTTTATCTGCTGATTGTCCCTGTTCTCAAGCAGTATGTTTCCCATCTTCTTATGCTCGAGAGATATTGTTTCTTGGTGGAAAGTCGGTGAGATGCTGTCATCATGTCCATGGTCCTATTTGACAATCCCAGGTCCAGCAAAGATCTTTTTAGAATCTGCAAACCAGTAGGTTTATTCTGTCATTGCATGGGTGACTTTCTTCTGATGCAGGGTGGATCAGTAGTTCTGGTCCGCTGGGAATGGTCATGGGTGTTTCAACGACCCTGTCAAGGACCACTGGGAACCATCAGTCAGTCAGGTACTACCAAAATGCCTGAAGCAGAGTCCATCTGTATTTTGCGTAGTACCTGACTGATGAGGCAGAAGGGGGGAAAGGCATAGAAAAAATAGTTCCCCCAGTTCAGCGCGAATGCATCCACCGTCGCTGCCTCAGGGTCTGGTTCCCAAGCAACATACATCGGTACCTTGTGATTCAGTCGGGATGCAAAGAGGTCGATATCTGGTGTTCCATGTTGTTTTGTAATTTCAGCAAATACTTTGAGGTTTAACATCCATTCGGTGTTATCATTGAACTTGCGTGACCTGGTGTCTGCCACTGTATTTAGCTTACCTTGTAGGTGAGTTGCTGATAGCCAAATATGTTTGTCGACACACCATTGTCAGATTGTGTTGACCAAATTATCACATGATATCGATTTTATCCCGCCCATATGGTTAATATAGGCCACCACTGTGGTATTGTCAATCTGCAAACGAACATGCAAATGGTGCATATTTGAACAATATGCTTTTAAACCATAGAACGCACCCAACATTTCCAAATAGTTTATGCCCAGTGTCTGTAGTAGTGATGATTCTAGATTAGTCCATCTACCACCCGTGCTGGATATGGTATTAGTTGCTCCCCAGCCTTGAGCACTGGCATCTGTTTGTATTGTTAATGGTGGGGTATTGATAATGATGGGACTGGAACTATGCCAAATGTTCTCTTTCCACTATTGTAACTCTGATATTGCTTCAATGGGCAATTTCATGGTTCGGTCAAAGTGACCTGCATGTTGTTTTAACGCTTGCACCTTTATTCTTTGTAAGTTTTGATAATGCAAAGGTCCAAACTGGGTAGCTGGAAATGCTGCTACTAATTTTCCAATTACTCTTGCCACTTGTCGAATGGTTGGTTGATTGTTAACCATTAATTTGTTACAGGTTTGTGCCAATTCTACTGATGTTTCTTTTGGCAACATTACGGACATGTGGACTGAGTTAATTGTGAATCCCAGATAGTCCATAGTTGTGGATGGCACTAACTTAGATTTATCTGGATGTATGACAAAGCCTAAGGTTTCAAATAAATGTTTAGTAGCTAATACTGCTGAATTAGCTAATTCCATGGTTTTGCCTATTATCAAAATATCTTCAAGACAATATGTTTTTGTTTTCTTAATATTGCCAGGGCTGGTTTTAATAGCTTGGTAAACAGTCTTGGGGCTGATGTTAGACCATTAGGCAACAATTTTTACTGCCATTGTTGCCCCATCCAAGTAAATTTTAGGTATCTATGATGATCCTTATGAATGGGTACTGAATAGTATGCATCTTTTAAGTCGATGCTCACCATAAAGTATCCTTTGGAAATCAATTTTGGCAGTCACAAATGTTTCCATTTTAAAGTGTATATACCAAACAAAAGTATTACATTTGGGTAAGTCAATGATGATGCGACATCCACCATCTTTTTTGGTTTTAGTAAATATATTTAATACAAATTCCAAAGGTTCATGTTTAGATTTCTCTATGATACCCTTTGTATGTAACCTCACCAGTTCTGCTTGTCCCTCACGTTTTTCTTTTAGTGAGAGGGTAAAACCCCTTTGGGGTGCATGTTGAACTGGTGGCATGTTTTCTGAATGATTTCAATTTTATATCCTTGAATACTATTAAGTATATAACTATCAAGTGTGATAGTCCTCCATGCTTCCATATACAGGTGTAGTCTCCCCCCTGTTAGCACAATCCCCCCACCTTTTATGTGCTGGTAGGAACCAAACCCACCTACCTCCATCGGTATTGGTGGTGTGTTCATTTCTTCGGTTTCTGGTTCCTTGTCTGTCGGGGTGGTGCTGTTGGGGGGATGGCGCATTTTCCTTGGGGCCAGCTCTGGGCCCTGTCCTAAAAAGACTTCCGGGGATGGTATGCGGGCCCTGAGCTTTCACCAGTACCATGAAGTGGGGTGCCTCAGGGATCTGTGTTCAGTCCACTGTTGTTTGTCATGTACATCAATGATCTGGATGAAGGTGTGGTAAATTGAATTAGGAAGTATGCAGATGATACTAAGATAGGTGGTGTTGTGGATAACGAAGTAGATTTCCAAAGTCTACAGAGAGATTTAGGCCACTTGGAATCATGGGTTAAAAGATGGCGGATGGAGTTTAATGCTGATAAGTGTGAGTTGCTACATCTTGGCTGGACAAATCAAAATGGGACGTATATGGTAAATGGTAGCGAATTGAGGAATACAGTTGAACAAGATGGCGGCACGACCGGTGTTTGCAGCGGCCTCTCTCTGTGGAAATTCAGTGCTTTCGCGTGTTATTGGAGCGAGTGATGTGACTGGAGAATGTGTGTTGAGAGAGTGTAAGTATGTGCGGCTGTATGAGCGACAGTTTCTGTTGGACACTCACAACAAAGCTTCATGCTGTAACAAACACTTACGGAGCTTACAGAGTGTTCTGGGCGAGCTGGGACTTCTGCGCCGTGTAGGCCCACGGAAAGCCGCGGCTGCATCTGGAACAACATTGGTGAGGAATCACCGCAAGCGGTATAGCAGGACGCGGAAGCGGGCGAAGCGCGGAGGAGTCTACGCTAGGCTAGTCGCAAATCCATATGCACCAGCAGTGCCTACACTCATGTTGGCAAATATCCGCTCCCTCGACAATAAGATGGACTACATAAGAGCGTGGAGCTACTCAATGTAGCGTTAAGCACTGCTGTGTCTACGTCCTTACAGAGACCTGGCTGAACCAGAACATCACGGACGCTGCGATCCAGCTGGATGGGCTAATTCTACACAGAGCTGACAGAGTAGCTTCGCTAGTTGGTTAGACAAGGGGGGGGGGGTCTGGCTGTGTATGTTAATAGATCGTGGTGTCGGGATTACGTGGTGGTTTCCACTTACTGCTCACCCCACGTAGAGCTAATGACTGTGAAATGCCGACCCTTCTACTTACCGAGAGAGCTAACGGCAGTTTTCATAACGGCCGTCTATGTACCACCGAGCGCGGACGTGAAGGATGCTATGACAGAGCTCTACAACAATATCAGTGAGCAGCCGAGGGAACATCCCAATGCTTTCTTCATGGCAGCTGGGGATTTCAACCAGTCTTACATCTGTTCTGCCTAAATTCTACCAGCATGTGACCATTGCAACCAGGGGAAAGAACAAACTAGACCTGGTGTACACAAACATTAAAGATGCATATAAAGCAGCCCTCCTCCCCCATATCGGCAACTGACCACCTGGCGGTTATGCTCACACCTGCATACAGACCCAATGTGAAACAGGACAGGCCAATGGTCAAAGAAGTCAGAATATGGCCATAGGGAGCTACCGCAGCACTGCAAGACTGTTTTGAAACAGTCAGTGGGCCATTTTCAGCGAGGCAGCAACAGGTGACAGTAGCATTGACCTCCAAGAATATACAGAGTCCGTCATCGGATACATCAATAAATGCATTGATGATGTGACGGTGGTTAAAACCGTCAAGAGGTGTGCCAATCAGAAACCTTGGCTAACTGGGGAAGTTTGTTCTCTACTGAGAGTCCGGAATGCTGCATTTAAATCTGGGGACAACGCAGCATACAAACTGGCACGGAGTAACCTATCCCGAGGGATCAGGGAAGCGAAGAGGCGGTATGTACAAAAACTTAATAGCCACTTCACAAATGACAAAGACACACGTCGCTTGTGGCAGGGATTTCATACCATCACTGACTACAACCCCCCCGCCCCCCGCTGCGGATATGCCAAAACGACCCCTCTTTACCGGATGAACTGAATGAGTTTTACGCACGGTTTGAGGTTAAAAATACCACCCAGACACAAGCACTCCTGCCATCACCCAGTGACCAGTCACTCAGGCTGTCCACAGCCGGAGTTAAAAAGGCCTTTGCCAGCATCAATCCACGCAAAGCTGCAGGGCCGGATAACATCCCTGGATGCGTTTTAAGGGATTGTGCTGAGCAACTAAAATATGTCTTCACAGACATTTTTAACATCTCACTAAGCCAGGCAGTAGTGCCCAACTGTCTTAAAAGTGCCACCATCGTTCCTGTCGTGAAGAAACCCAACCCAGCCTATCTCAATGACTTTCATCCAGTGGCTCTCACACCCATACTAATCAAGTATTTTGAGCGGCTGGTTATGCAGCATATTAAGAATTGTCTCCCTGCCGACCTAGACACACTGCAGTTCGCTTATAGAGCCAACCGGTCCACAGAGGACGCAGTCTCCACAACACTCAACCTCGCACTGTCACATCTCGACCGGAAAAATACCTATGCCAGGATCCTCTTTATAGACTTCAGCTCCGCTTTTAATACAATCATCCCACAGCAGCTGGTGGAGAAGCTGAAGCTGTTAAAGGTGGATACTGGCACTTGCAACTGGGTCCTTAACTTTTTATCACAACGGCAGCAGACAGTCAGGGTGGGCAGTCGGACATCAAGAACCATCGCTGTGAGCACTGGCTCACCTCAACGCTATGTCCTAAGCCCCCTGCTATTTAGTCTGTTTACACACGACTGTACTGCTAGACTCAGTAACAACTATATTAACAAGTTCGCTGATGACACACAACAGTGGTAGGTCTCATCAGCAACAATAATGAGTTGGCGTACAGGATGGAGGTGGAGCTGCTCACAGGATGGTGCAGATCCCAAAACCTCACTATCAATGTGGAAAAACCAAGGTGATGGTGAGGAGGGCGGTAAAACAACATCACACTCCGCTGTATATTTATGGAGCTGCTGAGGAGAGGGTCAGCAGTGTGAAGTTCCTAGGACTCCACCTGGCGGATGACCTGACCTCTACGACCAACGCCACAGCAGTGGTCAAAAGAGCCCAGCAGCGGCTCCACCCTCTCCGGAGACTCTGGAAAGCAGGTCTCCCTACTGCTCATCTAAGAATCTTCTACAGGGGCACCATCGAAAGCATAATGACCTACAGCATCACTTCCTGGTTCGGGAGCTGCAAGGCTTACGAACAATATCAACTCAACAGGATAATGAAGACCGCCAGCAGAATCATTGCTGCCCCACTACCTTTCCTGTTGGAGATCTACAAGAAGCGGAGCATCATTAGAGCCATCTCCATCATCAAGGACCCCTACCACCCATCACACCACATCTTCTCCATTCTGCCATCTGGGAAGAGGTACAGGAGCATCAGCTGTAAAACCAGCAGGATGCTCCACAGTTTCTTCCCACAGGCAATGACTGATTAACGGACTTTGTCCACTACCCAAATATCGTTCACCAACACATTCAACCTCGTCCATACTTAGACAGTTAGGCACCTGTCAAAGTAAAGCCACTGTCGGTCGGAATGTCTGTTTTTATTCTATTGTGAATTTTAGGCCTACTTTCTGTTTTTAGACATGGTAATTTTAATTTGTTTTTAAAGCTCTATGTATTTACCTTTTTTGAATTAACTACACAGAATGGAAACTGATCGAGCAACGTTTTTTGTTTCCTCTGTGTATGCGAGTACTCAGTGAAAATGATATTAAAGAAATACTGAATACTGAATAGAGGGATCTAGGAATAACTGTGTATAGTTCCCTGAAGGTGGAATCACATGTAGATAGGGTGGTAAAGAAAGCTTTTGGTATGCTAGCCTTTATAAATCAGAGCATTGAGTATAGAAGTTGGGATGTAATGTTAAAATTGTATAAGGCATTGGTGAGACCAATTCTGGAGTATGGTGTACAATTTTGGTCGCCCAATTATAGGAAGGATGTCAACAAAATAGAGAGAGTACAAAGGAGATTTACTAGAATTTTGCCTGGGTTTCAGCAACTAAGTTACAGCGAAAGATTGAATAAGTTAGGTCTTTATTCTCTGGAGCGCAGAAGGTTAAGGAGGGACTTGATAGAGGTCTTTAAAATGATGAGAGGGATAGACAGAGTTGACGTGGACAAGCTTTTCCCATTGAGAGTAGGGAAGATTCAAACAAGAGGACATGCCTTCAGAATTAAGGGACAGAAGTTTAGGGGTAACATGAGGGGGAACTTCTTTACTCAAGAGAGTTGTAGCTGTGTGGAATGAGCTTCCAGTGGAAGTGGTGGAGGCAGGTTCGATTTTATCATTTAAAAATAAATTGGATAGGTATATGAATGGGAACGGAATGGACGGTTATGGTCTGAGTGCAGGTAAATGGGACTAGGGGAACATAATTGTTCGGCATGGACTTGTAGGGCCGAGATGGCCTGTTTCCGTACTGTAATTGTTATATGGTTATATAAGTAGACGCCTACTGGTGGATGAGAAGGGGTACTGCCATCTGGGTTGTGTGGTTTTGCTCGTTCCAGGTCCTGCCCTCATGAGGCCAAATGCCTTGGATTCTTCGTCCAAATCTTTGACTTGCTTTGGCAAGTCCTTGCCAAATAGCAGGATCTGTGGTTCTGAGGTTGGCATTCTACCCAGTCCTGCGAATTTTGTGTTGAGGGCAAGTTTTATGGCCTCCTTCCGGAGGTTGTTAATGTCATACTGTGTGTTGCACAGTAGAGCCAGGGTGTCTTGTTGGTTTGTTGTCATATCAACCCCGTCCACGGAACGAACATACGAGGTGATAGACGACGTCAGGAGCTTCAATATTTTTTTCAGTTTTAATTCTTGGGTTCTGATACCCTGCCCAATGTACTCCCAGATTGACTATGAACGGCAGGCACATTGAGCGAAATGCAATTTTCAGAAGGCGTGTGGAGGTCCAACGCTTCATTGACTACCTGTTCTTGTTGGGTTTAAAGGACAATGCTGGCCGCCAATTTAGGCTGTAACAGCCGTCCCGCTCGCGGTGTTGCCTCGTAGCGGTTCACCACTCCCAGCAGCTCTTCTTGATCCTGTACCCCAAGCATACTCCTTCTTCAGCCAGTGACCCCTGTTCTTGACCAGCCCAGTCCTGGTCGCCAACGCTCCCCTCTGCTGAGGGAGATGCGATGGCCAGTGCTTGAAAGTGCACTGGAGCGGGAGTGCTTGTGCTCCCTTGGCAAGCTTGCCCCATCTCCTGGAGCAAGTCTCGCTGGAGCATTTGCTCCATGAGCCTCTCCGGACGGCTCAAATGGCCACCTTTGCCGCACTCGGGCGGTGAGACTTCCGCACCGGATTCGTCTGAGTAAACCGGCCAGTCCGACTTCCGTTTTGCCTTACCTCCAGCCCGCTGCAGTTGTTCGAGCTGTGCTAGCGGCGCTGGGCTCGGCTCGGAAATGTTGTTGGTGACTGAGGACCGCAGCATGTGCCGCCGGTCGCCCCCCACTGTTGGAACCCTCCTGGTCCGTTGCAGTCAAACAGGGTACGACCTTCCTTGGTTGTTTTCCCTTGTTCATGATCCTGTGAAAGTAAACCAGAGCAAGGGTTCGAAAAAACACGACCTCTGAGTAAGTTTACTTACCTGGAGGTCCCTTTTTTAAACTTGTTGCGGGACAGCTTGTACACCTGTTCGTCGCTGTTGCACTGCATGAGATGCTATGTCGCACATGCGTGCTGGCGGGGTCTTCACGTAGTCACTCACGTGACACCGAAGCAAAATTACAAAATTCAATTACTAGATCTAAACATCTATCCATTTCTTAAGAAAAGGTTAACATTTTTAAATAGGCTAAGTGTCCAAATTCACACAAGAATTCACAATATAACATGATTTATAAATCTCATTGTCATGAATTTATAGGCCAAATTGAAGGCATTTAGTGTTTAATTCCCGTAAATTAATGGCCATTTAAATCATCTTGCGAGTGGGATTTTGTGGGATGTGATTGTTTGGAACGTTGCATTTGCTGTGAATTTAAATCCCATATCGGCAGGAAAAACACTGAGGCACCTTTTCGCAATGATAAACGGCTTTCATTTAGCTGTCCCGTACGTAAAATCCGTCCCCGTTGTTGGTGACAACAGCTTTAGAAGCTGATTTTTAATTTACTCCAGCTATTAAATTATTCAGCGCAGTTAAAAAAAACGGAATAAAACCGATGTCGGAGCGATTATTCTTCAGCAGCTAAACAGCCTGACAAAGATCGACTTCAACAGGCTGGAGAAAAATGGCATTTTCAACCCGCCCCCTTCTCAAAGGCGCCAAGTCGCGCACACGGCCAGTGGCAGAACTGCAGCGCCGCTGAAGGTAAGTATTGTAACATACGTAGATTTCATCCAACTCTTCTGAACTCTGGAGAGCAGAGGCCCAGTCTGCTGGTCTCGCTCCAGGCATCGAATTGGTGAACCTTCATTTCACTCAGTACGTCAGAGGTGTTCTCTTCCTTGGATAGGGAAACCCGGCTGATGCACCCATGTATTTGTGTCTTAGAGTCAGAGATGTGCAGCACAGAAATGGGACCTTTGGCCCACCATCAAAGAGGAAGGGCATGGATGATATTGAGATTCAGGAGGGGTGCGTTGATATTAGAGTCAGAGGGTCATACAGGAAAGAAACTGGTCCTTCGGCCCAACTTCCCCATGCCAGCCAAGGAGCCCCATGTACACTGGTCCAACCTGTCCATGTTTGGCACATCTCTCCTGTCCATGCACCTGTCCAAATGTCTTTTACATTTTATTACAGTACCTGTCTCAACTCTCCACTCTGGCGTATGTAAGTTGTGTGTAAGCACCACCCTCTATGTGAAAAGTCGCCCCTCAGGTTCCTATTAAATCTTTCCCCTCTCACCTTAAACAAATGTTGCCTGGTTCGCGATTCTCGTACTCTAGATAAACTGTAGATATGCTTTCACCCTACCTATTCCCCTCATGATGTCATACACCTCCACAAGATCACCCCTCTACCTACTGGGATTCAAGGAATAAAGATCTAGCCTGCTCAAACATTCCCTACAGCTCAGGGCCTCGAGTGCCAACACTTCACCACACAGGTGAGGTACCGCAAGGCTGAAGGGTGTGCCTCTATTCAAGAAGGGCTCGAAGGAAGAGAATATTCTGAGGGATGGGATATATATGCATTAGACAGGGGCTAATCAGGGCTAGTCAGCATGGTACATGGTAGAGTGCGACTTACCAGGGCTGGCAGGGCACAGCTCCACCAGCGGTAAGTTAAAACCCCGGATGTAAGTTTTTAAAACTTAGCTGAGGTCTTTTCTCCAATTGGGAAATCTTGTTTACAGGAGCAAGACCACTATGGAGAAAATGATGAAAGGAAGGTCAAGGTGGTCCGAAGCGAGAACAGGTACAGAACACCGCGGGAGTGCGGGTAGCGGGCGGCCGTCCCACTCGTCTTCTGACGCACTGGTGGCACGGCCAGCGGCTCCTTAGATTAGATTAGAATAGATTCGTTTATTGTCATTCAGACCTAACGGTCTGAAAGAAATTTTGTTTCCCTGCAGTCATACATATAATTAAAAAATGACAAAAACACACAATCAACACAAATTTAACATCCACCACAGTGAGTTCACTAAACACCTCCTCACTGCGGTGGAAGGCAAAATCTTAAAGTCTCTGTCTCTTCCCTCTTTGTTCTCTCTCTGCGCCGAGGCCGCCACAGCTCCGAGGCCGAGTCGGGTCTCCGCTGCCGCCACCATGGTTCCGGGGCCGAGTCGAGACTCCGTTGCTGCTGCCGCCGCCGCCACAGCTCTGAGGCCGAGTCGGGTCTCCACTGCCACTGCCTCCACCACAGCTTTCCGCTGCCGCTGCCGCTACAGCTTCGGGGCCGGGTCGGGTCTCCGCTGCCACTGCTGCCGCCGCCACAGCTCCGGGACCGAGTCGGGTCTCCGCTGCCGCTACCGCTGCAGCTGCTACAGCTCCGGGGCCGAGTCGGCTCTCCGCTGCCACTGCTGCCGCCGCCACAACTCCGGGGCCGAGTCAGGTCTTCGCTGCTGCTGCTGCCGCCGCCACAGCTCCGGGGCCGAGTCGGGTCTCCGCTGCTGCCGCCACAGCTCCGAGGCCGCCAGCTCCGCCATTAGGCCTCAGCGCAGATGGGGACGGGGAATACGACAGAAAAAAAAGTCGCATCCCCCGAAGGAAGAGACCAAAACATGTGTCTCGCCCCCACCCACACTCACACACAACTTAATACAATGAAATCAACCAAAACAAGACGAGGATCAATAAGAAAAAAAAACGGATGGACTGCAGGTGGGCCGCAGCTGTTAAGCCAGCGCCGCCATCTTGGAATCCTGACTTGATGCCGGCTGGAAAGCCACCAAAAAATCGAACAGGCCTGTTGACTCTGATGAGTCAGGCCAGGAGGATGGTCTTCCCACGATGGATGTCGTTTTTGGGCGGCTGTCCAGAATGGAGCGACTCGTGGAGAGAATGTTCCATCAAGAAATGCTCGAGGAAGATGAGCTTTATATCCACGGGTATCCTTGGGGTCCCGTGGCTGCAGCACCTGTAGAAGGGCTGCATTATGTCTCCCTCTTGGAGGAGGTTAGCACACGGAGTCAGTTTTGTTCTGACTCCGAGATCGGAGTTATAGCTGATGAGCATACCTCCAGGCAAGGAGACCAGGAGTTAGGGTTGCCAAACATGGCATCCAAATTTGCCATTCCTGCCGGAACGGGGGAACCACTGAATGAGGATCTGGCCAGTACCATAAATTATATGGTCTCTCATCAATTGCAAGACCTGACCGTGGAGTAAACCTCCAGTTTGTTTTTCAATCAGTGGTGTCGTATAACATCAGACTCGTTTATCCTGCACAGTATTCTAGGTTTCCGGATTGAATTCGTTTTTAAATTATGCCCACCTACACCGCTTACACCTAGCCGGACGTTGTCTTTTTCACAACAAGAGTCCTTAGAGGTACAAACTGAAATTGAAACACTAGCTAAAAAAGGGGTAATTGAGAAGTCTTTTCATCAATCTCACCAATTTGTCTCTAATATATTTCCTAGACAAAAGAAGGATAGTGGGTGTAAAATCATTTGTGATCTAACTCGACAACTTCAATGTGCAGTATAAACATTTCAAAATGGAAATTTTTATTACTGCCAAACAGCTGGTTTCTAAAGGATGCTACATGGCATGCATAGACCTCAAAGATGCATATTATTTGGTACCCATTCATCACAATCATCGGAGATATTTGAAATTTAGCTGGGTGAAGCAATTGTGGCAGTTTAATGCATTGCCTAATGGTTTAACTTCGGCTCAAGATAACTCCTAGGTTATTTACAAAATTATTAAAATCAGTGTTGGGCCTACTCCTGGCTCAGATTCATATTGTAATGGCCTATTTGGATGATATCCTAATCATAGGCAAGACTCAGAAATCAGCTGAATTATCTTTCAGCTACCAAACACATGTTTGAGTGTTTGGGGTTTCTCACCCATCCAGTTATATCGAAATTGATCCCATCCAGTCATTGATTATTTGGGGTTCACCATTAATTCAACTCTGCGACTCTGCCTCCAAGCAAGAGGTCAGAGTTACTCGAAGCCTGTAGCAAGCTCGTTGACGAGGGACAATCTTCTATTTGGCAGGTTGCTAGTGTAATTAGTAAATTAGTGGCTGCTTTTCCAACTGAACAGTTTGAACCTCTGCATTATCAAAATTTGCAACGTGCAAAGGTGCACGCACTCAAAAGTCATGCAGGGAATTTTAATAGACCTATGCAGTTACCAGCTGAAGCCGTTGCTGAGTTACAATGGTGGATAGCAAATATTTGGCTTTGCACCGGGAAAATGCAGATTGACAGACATTCAGTTGTTTTACAAACTGATGTTAGTGCTCTAGGATGGGGAACTACTGATACCATCTCCAGCTGTGGTGGCAGATGGAATATGCAAGAGGCATTACTTCTTCAATCACATGGTATTAACTATTTAGAGTTATTGGGAACATTCTATGGCCTAAAAGCGTATTGTACTAATATAGATGATTTGTATGTGCAGCTTCAGATTGACAACACTACAGCAGTAGCATATATTAATCACATGGGAGGAATCAAATTGGTATCACGTGATAAGTTGGCTAACCTTATCTGGTGTATTACAAGAAACATCTGGATTTCAGCTATCTACTTACTAGGTAGATTTAACATGGTGGCAGACACCAGGTCACAAAAGTTCAATGACAATACAGAATGGATGTTGAATCGTGAAATATTCAAAGAGATTGTCACTCGGTATGGTTTACAAGATTGATTTGTTTGCATCCAGATTGAATCACCATTTACCAAAGTATATTTCATGGGTACCAGACCCAGGGGCAGTAGTGGTAGATACAGGGCCTACACTGGGGTGGAATGTTTTTATATGCATTTCTCCCACTTTGCCTCATCAGCGGGTGCTTGCTTAAGATCGAGCAGGACTCTGCCTCAGGCATCTTGGTAGTTCCCGACTGGCCTACACAACCATGACTCCCACTATTTCGATGCCTTTTGTGGCTATCCCCAAAAGCAGTAGCCTGCTGGTTCATCCTGTAACTGGGGAAAATCATCCACTACATGACCGTATTAATCTGTTGGTTTGCAGATTCTGAGGAGACCGTTCCTGGGGCTCGGACTATCAGGGCGTATGGTGGATGTGATTACTGCAGCCTGGAGGGATAGTACTAAAAAACAATATATTTCTCATATCAAGAAATGGGAGATGTTCTGCTTGCAGTTGAACACTTCATATCACACCGCAAGCGTACCTGATGTTTTGGACAGCAACATCTCTGTCATTGGACAGACTGACTCTCAAGGTGGTCATGCTCATGGTGCTGAGTTCAGCACAATGCGTCCTGACGTTGCAGAAGCTTCGACTGGACAGGATGGTTTCGTCTGTAAATAACAT
This sequence comes from Amblyraja radiata, assembly GCF_010909765.2. Classification (NCBI taxonomy): domain Eukaryota; kingdom Metazoa; phylum Chordata; class Chondrichthyes; order Rajiformes; family Rajidae; genus Amblyraja; species Amblyraja radiata. Next base: position 23,138,504 of record NC_045990.1, read on the forward strand.
AACATTTTATGTTTATGATTTACTTAAGCAGAGCAGGCCAGGGACGTCAGGGCTTAAACCATAGACCTTTGTTTCTGTGTAACTGTGTAGTCACGTACTTACAGCAGTACATCAAGGTCACCAAGAGCCTCAGAGGCTCTGAATTGGCAGTACTCGTCAGTTACAAAAAGCCTCATAACAGGGTGTCAGTACAGACCATCTGGGACAAAGGGGTCGCTATTATTTTTTCCTTTGGTTGAATAAAGCATCAACCTGGTTAAGTCTGTATTATGTTGGAATGCTTTATTTGTTATTACTCATCCTGTGTCAACCAAGGCTTTGTGTCACATGGACTCGTATCCATGGCATGAAATCAAAGAGCTTTGAAGTCTTCAATGAATCACTCATGTCACTCCGAAGTAAAATAATAAGATTAAATGAGAACTTACCAGTTTGAAGTTTAATCTTTATTTTATGAGGAGTTACGATGAGCGATTACGTGCCCACTGCTCCCAGCCCTCATATCACAAAGGTCATCTGGTAGTTTCTAGGTTTCTAGGTTTCTAATCATATTATGTAACTTCAATTACTGTTATCTGTGATTTCATGCCGCTGATTTGAAGATTAACGCGCATGCGGACTGGCGGGTTTCTTCACATAATCGCTCATCGTAACGCCTCATAAAATAAAGATCAAACTTCAAACTGGTAAGTTATCGTTTAATCTTACTATTATATTTTGAAGTAATCAAAGAGGCTGAAAAGGGCAAAGCCATAGACATTGTCTATATTGGCATCAGCAAGAGATTTGATGAGGTTCCGGATAGTAGGCTGCACTGGATCATTAGATCACATGGGATCCAGGGAGAGCCAACTGACTGGATAGAGAATTAGCTTTGTGAAAGGAAGCAGAGGGTGATGGTGGAAGGTTATCATTCAGAATGGAGGTCTGTGACTAGTGGCATGCTAGAGAATTGTGAAGGCATGTTGAGTAAGTTTGTAGATGACACTAAACTGGGTGATATAGTAGATAGCGAAGATGTTTATTAAAAAATGCAGTGGTACAAGACATTGGTACAAGACATTTAGAGTATTGTGTTCAGTTTTGGTCACCTGATCTCACAAAAGATCTCCTTTATATTCAGCGTGTGGTGGGTGCCTGGTACTTGTACAGGGGAGGTGGTGGAAACAGATGTGATAGCATGTTTAAGGGGCATTGAAACAAAGATATGTGAAGATAGGGAGTGGTGGGATACAGACCATGTGCAGACAGATGGGAATTTTTATGTTGTCATCATGACCAGCACAGACATGGTGGGATGAAGGAATCTTTCAGTGATGTATAGTTCTTTGTTCAATGTTTTATGTCTGTGCCAAACTATGTATCCATCTACAATACAAGAATGCCATTTGCCTGCATTAGTGCTGTATCCATCTAGGCCGTGCCTATTTATTTACTACAAACAAAGGTCCCAGCACCTATCCCTATGGTGCAACACTTTAGATACACCCAGTCAGAAACACCTGATTCACCATTACCTTCTGTATCCTACCACTTAGCGCAATGTGCTTCCAGTTTATAGAATCAATATAAATCATTAGGTGCGTTCTATGGGTTAAAGGCGTATTGTGTGAATATGCATATCTGCATGCTCAACTACAAGTTGACACACCACGGTGGTAGCATATATTAATCACATGGGTGCAATCAAGTCAATATCCTGTGATAGTTTACCTAACCTCAGATGGTGCTGGTGTATCTTCAATGGCAACACAGAATGGATGTTGGATGTTGGATCACAATGTATTTAATGACAGATTTTTGACAGCTTTCAAAAGACTTCTGTTGATTTATTTTTGTGCTTACTGTTTCAATAATACTTCGAAAATGTTAATACATTAACGTTGCTTTTATTATTCTATAATAGACTTCCCTTTTTCACTTAGAGACCCCGCCCGCCACGGCCTTGCTCGGGCTCCACGCCCGTCCACATCCTTGCTCGGGTCCGGCACCTGGTGGGGAGGCTGCTGCCACAGCACAAGCCCGGCTCGACGCCCGCCCGCCTGCCGCCTCGCTCAGGGTCCTCAGGTCGATGCCCGCCCGTGGCCTCCCTCGATCCATGTCCGCCGCCCAGCGCCTGTTGGGGAGGCTGCTGCCTGGGCTGGAGCGGAGCCTGGAGCTGGAGTGAGGGTTGGGATGCAGCCGTGACCGGGGCCAAACCGGCCGCAGTCTCTCTGTCTCTGTCTCTGCCTCTCTCTGTCTCTGTCTCTGCCTCTCTCTGTCTCTGCCTCTCTCTGTCTCTGCCTCTCTCTGTCTCTGCCTCTCTCTGTCTCTGCCTCTCTCTGTCTCTCTCTGTGTCTCTGCCTCTCTCTGTCTCTGCCTCTCTCTGTCTCTGCCTCTCTCTGTCTCTGCCTCTCTCTGTCTCTGCCTCTCTCTGTCTCTGCCTCTCTCTGTCTCTGCCTCTCTCTGTCTCTGCCTCTCTCTGTCTCTGCCTCTCTCTGTCTCTGCCTCTCTGTCTCTGCCTCTCTGTCTCTGCCTCTCTCTGTCTCTGCCTCTCTCTGTCTCTGCCTCTCTCTGCCTCTGCTCTCTCTGTCTCGCTCTCTCTGTCTCTGCCTCTCTCTGGCCCCCTCTCTGCCTCTCTCTCTCCCTCTGCCTCTGCTCTGTCCTCTCTGCCCTCTCTCTGCCCTCTCTGCCTCCTCTCTGCCTCTCGCTGCTCTCTCTGCTCTGCCCTCTCTCTGCCTCTCTGCCTCTCTGCCTGCTCTCTCTGCCTCTCTCTCTGCCTCTCTCTCCCCTCTCTGCCTCTCTCTCCCCACGCTCTCTCAATCTCCCCCCCTCCCCCCTCGCTCCCCCCCTCTCTCCTCCCCCCCTCCTCTCTCTCCTCTCCCCTCTCTCTCTCTCCCCTCTCTCTCTCTCACCCTCGCCCTCAGCTCTCTCACCTCGCCCTCTCGCCTCGCTCCCCCTCCTCCCTCGCCCTCCCTCATCCCTCCCTCTCTCCTCTCCCTCTCCCTCTCCCCTCTCCCCTCTCCCCTCTCCCCTCCCCTCTCCCCTCCTCCCCTCCTCCCCTCCTCCCCTCCTCCCCCCCTCCCCTCCTCCCCCCCTCCCCTCCTCCCTCCCCCTCCCCTCCTCCCTCCCCCTCCCCTCCTCCCCCCCACTCCCCTCCCCTCTTTCTCTCTCCCCTCCCCTCTTTCTCTCTCCCCTCCCCTCTTTCTCTCTCCCCTCCCCTCTTTCTCTCTCCCCTCCCCTCTTTCTCTCTCCCCTCCCCTCTTTCTCTCTCCCCTCCCCTCTTTCTCTCTCCCCTCCCCTCTTTCTCTCTCCCCTCCCCTCTTTCTCTCTCCCCTCCCCTCTTTCTCTCTCCCCTCCCCTCTTTCTCTCTCCCCCCCCCTCTTTCTCTCTCCCCTCCCCTCTTTCTCTCTCTCCCCTCCCCTCTTTCTCTCTCCCCTCCCCTCTTTCTCTCTCCCCTCCCCTCTTTCTCTCTCTCCCCTCCCCTCTTTCTCTCTCCCCTCCCCTCTTTCTCTCTCCCCTCCCCTCTTTCTCTCTCTCCCCCCCCCTCTTTCTCTCTCCCCTCCCCTCTTTCCTCTCTCCCCTCCCCTCTTTCTCTCTCCCCTCCCCTCTTTCTCTCTCCCCTCCCCTCTTTCTCTCTCCCTCCCCTCTTTCTCTCTCCCCTCCCCTCTTTCTCTCTCCCCTCCCCTCTTTCTCTCTCCCCTCCCCTCTTTCTCTCTCATCCTCTCTTTCCCTCTCTCTCTCTCCCTCTTTCTCTCTCGCTCCCCTCTTTATCTCTCACTCTCTTCCCTCTTTCTCTCTCCCTCTCTCTCCCCTCTTTCTCTGCCTTCTCTGCCTCTCTCTCTGCCCTGACACTCCCCACCTTCTCTCTCTGGCCTCTATCTCTCTGCCTCTCTCTCTCTTCCCTCTAGCTCTCTGCCCTCTATCTCTAACCCCTCCCTCTCTAGCCACGCCTGCGCAGTTGGGGTTGTGCGGTATAGGGCGGTGGATGGGGTTAAAGGAGCAAATCAATAATATTAATATAATATATAGGTGGGTGGTTAGTGTGTGTGTGACGCTGCAGGTCGTCCCCCCCTCCCCCCCCGCGTTGATGGGACGGGGCCCAACGGGTCCCACTTGGTCTGGTTACTAATAAATCCATGATTTCCCAAATGCAAATACCAAATTCTGTCCTGAAAAATCTTCAATCTTACACCCCTGGCTTGTGGCGCCTCTCCTGCCATTAGCAACACTACCACCACCACCGCGCCGGCCACACCTACCATCGCCATGGCTAGCAGCCCTTGGGCTGTTCCCACGCGGTCCCTGCCTTGGCCGCCACCGGCAACCTGGCTGCGCCTGCCACCACAGCAGGCGTCTTACTTGCCTATAGTTTCCCAGATTATCCCGGTCAAGGCCTCGTGTATCTCCTCCCTTGCCTCTATTAGTATCCTTGGATAGATTCTATTAAGCTCCATGGCCTTGACTTCCTTAATGTTCTCCAAGACACACAATAGCTGCTCTTCCTTAATATCAACATGTCCGAGAATATTAAACAATCACTAATCTCACCATCACCTATGTCTTTCTCCTTGCTGAATTCCGATGCAAAGTATTTGTAGACTGTGGGTGGGGGGTGGGACACACAAATTATCGATGATTTGGTGGGTCCAGACCCTACATCAGGACGGTCTCTGATGCTCAAACGGAACAGTTTTTGCCCCACAGACGCTGCTCTCGGAGCTGAGTTCCATAGAAACATAAAAACATAGAAAATAGGTGCAGGAGGCCATTCGGCCCTTTGAGCCAGCACCGCCACCGACTTTGGTACCTTCCCACACAGTGGGAAACTTTGAGTCTGCTGTGTGGGGATGTTTTATGTCAAATTCTATAGTGTGTTGTGTTCTTTATTTTTGTTATTGTATGATTGTATGGGAATTTAATTTCACTGTGCCATCTGGCACATGTGACAATTAAATGTATCTTGAATCTTGAATCCCAATATCCCTTGACTCCACTAGCCCCTCGAGCTCTATCTAATTCTCTCTTAAATCCATCCAGTGACTAGGCCTCCACTTCCCTTTCTGGCAGGGAATTCCATAAATTCACAATTCTCTGGGTGAAAACGTTTTTTCTCACCTCAGTCTTAAATGACCTCCCCTTTATTCTAAGACTGTGGCCCCTGCTTCTGGACTCACCCAACAGTGGAAACATTTTTCCTGCATCTAGCTTGTCCAGTCCTTTTACAATTTTATATGTTTCTATAAGATATCCCCTCATCCTTCTAAACGCCAGTGAATACTAGCCTAGTCTTTTCAATCTTTCCTCATATGACAGTCCCGCCATCCCAGGGATCAATCTCGTGAACCTACGCTGCACTGCTTCAATCACAAGGATGTCCTTCCTCAAATTAGGAGACCAAAACTGTACACAATATTCCAGATGTGGTCTCACCAGAGCTCTATACAACTGCAGAAGAACCTCTTTACTACTATACTGAAGTCCTCTTGTTCCTCCAGCAGATTGTTTGTCGCTCCAGATTACAGCATCTGCAGCCTCATGTGTCTCCTCCAGGGTTAAAGTCCGGTGCATTGATAGGTCTGAGAACTGGCCGGATCTGAATTCCATGTCCCCCTCAGTGGGGCGTGTGTTTGTACAGCTGCTGAAGTTCTGCCGGACGATGTGAGTCGTACAAAAGCCTGAATGAGGTCATTACCGAGCAGTCACTGTTCGATCTTTCAGAGAGCAGGATGCGAGCCGTGTACAGCTGCCTTCTATTGGGTATGTGAAGTGATATTTATCTCCGTGTAACACGCCGTCTCACCATGTTTATACAGTTAAACGCATCTTTTTCTGTAAGAATTACTCATGGTCTTCTCAGCTTTACGATTTCCTTCCTTCATATACATAGAAAAGGATCCCTTCTCTTACCTCTTAAATAATGTTCAGACCGGATAATTAGACTTGTGGCTAACACAAAGTGCTGGATCGAGTAGCATCTGTGGAGGGAATGAACGGGTCGGGACCTTTCCGATTGGGACCTTCCTTTACATTTTTAATTGACTCTCCCAGCATGTCGTGGTTGTTATTCCAAGTCTCTTTCCCTGTCACCACCACCTTATCTATATCTCTCCATCTACCTTTGGTTTAATCTTTATTCATCGTGGTGACTTTTCCTCTCTCTCTCAACCCCATCTCAGGGTAATTCCGTTTCTGCACATTCCATTTTCCGCACTCTCTCCCGAGCGAGTGAATGTTTTCACCAGCTGCCGGACAATAAAAATAGTCGTGGTTTAACTAGCATTGTGGTGGGAGTCTCCAGGAAGCCCACGGCTTGCTGGCAGTTGTAGCGGTCAGCGCACCGTGAAACTGTTCTCCTTGCAATGTTGCAATACAGAAAGTGATCGCCTTGAACTGTGGAAGCTCATTCATGAATACAAGACAATTGTAGACTCAATAGTACGTGGGGAAAAGCTGGTACATGATGCGGTCCTCAGGCAGTGTGTGGGTGGAACTTCTTAAACAATATTAGTTTGAAAAGGTGCGCGCTGCTCGAAGACCATTAGTGAAGGCGTGAGTGAGTCCCACATATAACCATTTAATACAACCATATAACAATTACAGCACGGAAACAGGCCATCTCGACTCTTCTAGTCCGTGCCGAACACGTATTCTCCCCTAGTCCCATATACCGGTGCTCAGACCATAACCCTCCATTCCTTTCCCGTCCATATAACTATCCAATTTATTTTTAAATGATAAAAACGAACCTGCCTCCACCACCTTCACTGGAAGCTCATTCCACACAGCCACCACTCTCTGAGTAAAGAAGTTCCCCCTCATGTTACCCCTAAACTTCTGTCCCTTAATTCTCAAGTCATGTCTCCTTGTTTGGATCTTCCCCACTCTCAGTGGGAAAAGCCTACTCTGTCTATCCGTCTCGTCATTTTAAAGACCTCTATCAAGTCCTCCCTTAACCTTCTACGCTCCAAAGAATAAAGCCCTAACTTGTTCAACCTTTCTCTGTAACTTAGTTGCTGAAACCCAGGCAACATTCCAGTAAATCTCCTCTGTACTCTCTCTATTTTGTTGACATCCTTCCTATAATTAGCGACCAAAATTGTACACCATACTCCAGAATTGGCCTCACCAATGCCTTGTACAATTTTAACATTACATCCCAACTTCTGTACTCAATGCTCTGATTTATAAAGGCCAGCACACCAAAAGCTTTCTTTACCACCCTATCTACATGAGATTCCACTTTCAGGGAACTGTGCTGTTGTGTCGCTGCTCCGCTGCTGTGTCGCCGCAATGTCGCCTCTGCTTTCGCCGAAGATAACACAAAAAGCTGGAGTTAGCGGGCCAGACAGCATCTCTGGAGAGAAGGAATGGAGGATGTTTCGGGTCGAGACCCTTCTTCAGACTGTCAGGGGCTTGCTCTCGCAGACTCTGCATGATCATTATGGTTGTATTAAACAACGAGAGGCATAGATAGGGTAGACAATCAGAACCTTTTCCCCAGGAAATGCCAAAGCCGAGAGGGTATCGTTTTAAGATCTGATCTCCCGGTACCTAAACACTTTATTTCCCATTCCCACACAGACCTTTCTGTCCAAGGTCTCCTCCATTGACAGAGTGAGGCTAAAAATAAAATCCCATTTTTCACTTGGGCAGTGGTATGAATATTGATTGATCTAACTTCAAGTAACACTGGAATTCCCCATGTTTCTATCCTTCCCACACCCAAGTCGCACCAGTTTTTCGTTTTTCACCCAACAAACAGATAACAATGGCCTGTTTCCTTTATTATCCTTAGTTTTTTGCATATATTTCATTCATTCCTTTATCTCTACATCATAGTCCATATCTCTCATTTCCCTTATCCCTAACCAAACTGAAGAAGGGACTCGACCTGAAAATTTACCCAATCCTTCTCTCCGGAGACGCTGCCTGTCCCACTGAGTTGCTCCAGCTTTTTGTGTAGATAGCTTTAAGGTGAGCGGGCAATAGTTTATAGAGAAGTTTAAAGAAGATGCGCAGGGCAAGTTGTTTAACAGTGTGTTGGGTGTCTGGAACATTGCTGCCAGGACTGGTGCTGGAGGCAGATACAATTTTGGTGTTTAAGAAGGTTTAGATAGGCTCATGGTTATGCAGGGTATACAGGAATATGCATCGTGCAGACATGCTCTATGTTCTATGACCATGGGAAGCGGCTTCAGCAGGTTTGATCCCAATTGATGAAAATGTCTATAGATTTGAGAATTTACCGATTATTGCATTTGAATTATTATGTTGAGTTTGGAAAACCCTGCTGTAGCAAAGATAAGTTGAGTTTCCTCCAGGTATTCCTGTTTCCTCCCACATCCTAAAGACTTCTTAATTAGCCTCTGTAAATTGTCGCGAGTATGTAGGGTGTATGAGAAAATGGGATAATATAGAATTAATGTGAAAGGGTGATTGATTGATGATCAGCATGACTCAATAGGTCACAGGGCCTGTTTCCATACTGTATCTGTAAACTCAACTAAACTTACAAAAGAATGTTATAGTAATGGTGAGAGTTATAGTAAAGGTTAACCAGGATGTTGTGCGAAAAAGGTCCCGACCCAAAATGTTGTCTCTCTATTTCCCTCCACGGAGAACGCCTGAGTCAGACTTTTTCCACAAGCCTGTTGAATATACAACTTAAGCTTTTGATTTAAGATGAGAGGGGAGAAATTGCAATGTTTAAATCGGTTTGGACAAGTGCTTGGAAAGGAAAGATGTAAGGGAATACCGGCTTCATCCAGGTAATTGGGATCAGTGTAGATCAGCATCATGGTCAGTGTGATCGTGGGGGACGGGGGTGGCAAGAGATTCCTGTTCTCTGCTGGTTCCCAATACTTTGCTCTGCGGTTTGATTAAACATTTCTTACTTTTATTATTAAAAAATAATTGATCTTTCAAATTCATGGATTTTCCAGTTCTCACAAAATCAGCACCCGTTTCCACGCTGTATCTCTAAACTAAACATTCTTACAATATCTGTTATCATGCTTACCAGATTCTCTCTGCCTTCATGACGAGCTGCTGATAATCGCCCTACTCCTACTAATCTCGGCTCTGTGGCTTACACTCGGTGCGGAGACCATGCCCAGTGTGCCTTCCAAAAATTCAATAGAATATTATTCTCTGGGAGAGGCCTACGGCGTGATTTTACAAGGGTCCCTTTGTGAGAAGTGCCAATGTAAAGATGTTAACGGCATCTGAATCCAGAAGGTCAGAGTTCCATTAAGAACCAGTCACGATGTCCACTTAACGCACTCGGAACTGACCGTGGGTCTTGTTCTGTGGGTCTTGCTCATTGACTTTAGTGTCCCGACAGGTCATCACGGACATGGTTACTAAATCTGTCAAATACAGAAGTCAAAATGCTGGAGTAACTCAGTGGGTCAGGCAGCATCTTCGGAGGGATTGGGCAGATGACATTTTCGGTTGTAACCTTTCAAACTGATGGAGTAGTGGGGAGAAATCTGGAATAGATGGATGGGCGTGGGGCCTGGCAAGTGATGTGGATATATGTGGGGGTGGGGTGATTGGCAGATGAGTGCAGTAAATGATAGAGATGAAAAGGAGACAAAAAGCCTGTCAGATAAGATGGGAACAGGAGTGCATTCTGTGGGGGAAGGAGACGAGCGGTGGAAAGATGGAATAAAATTGCAATGGGATAGTCAGGGATGGGAGACGAGTCTTCAAAGAAGGGGTAAGGAGCAGAGTGAAGATTCAAGAGCGTTTTTATTGTCATATGTCCCGGACGGGACAATGAAATTCTTACTTGCTGCAGCACAACAGAATATGTGAATATGTAAACATTGTATATAACGGGGAAAAAAAGTTCAATAAATAACAAACACAGTGCAGATAACAAATAATAATATAGTCTTTTGCAGTGGTAGTGTGAGAGATAATGGAAGAAATGGGTATGCAACAATGCTGGGAGGGAGCACAGGACAGAGAGAGACGGTAAGGAGATATTACTTGGAATTGGAGAATTCAATGAAGATGCTGATGGGTTGTAAGCTACCCATGTGGGATATGCTCCTTGTTGAGTGGACTCGTATGCCAAGTTCACAGGACAAAAGCTGAGAACTGTTGCCGGATAATGCGAGATGATATAACTTTATTTATCCCGGGGGGGGGGGGGGGGATTGGTCTGCCAACAGTCCTGAAACACAACAAGATACATGGAACATGAAATTAAAGTGACGAGTGGAAAGTCCAGGATAGATGATGTGCAAATAATGGGGTGGGTGCGGGGAGGGGGGGGGGGGGGAGTTGGTGTCAGTCTACCCCATGACAGAAGGGCGAGGAGTTGTACAGTTTGATAGCCACAGGGAAGAAGGAGCTCCTGTGACATTTTGTGCTGCATCTTGGTGGAACCAATCTGTTGCTGAAGGCACCTCCTCAGGTTGCCCAGTGTGCCATGGAGGGGGTGAGCTGTATTGTCCAAGATGCTCTGCAGTTTGAAGAGCGTCCTCCCCTCCAAGATGATCTCCAATGAATCTAACTCCACTCCAAGGATGGAGCTAGCCTTCCTGATGAGCTTGATAATTCTTTTTGCATCCAAAGCCTTTGCCCTGCTACCCCAGCACACAACAGCATAGAAGATGGCACTGGCCACCACATATTGGTAGAACATCCGCAACATCTTACTGCAGATGTTGTAGGAGTGGGGCCTCCTCAGAAAGTACAGATGGCTCTGACCCTTTTTATACAGTGCTTCAGCGTTCCTGGTCCAGTCCAGTTTACTGTCCAAATACACTCCAAGGTACTTGTACTCCTAGATAAACTGCACATCCACACCCGTGATGGAGACAGGGGACAGGGGTGTTCCTCCCCTCCTAAAGTCCACCACTAACTCCTTAGTCTTGTCGGTGTTGAGCTGCAGGTGATGCCGCCCACACCACTCAACAAAGTCTTTGACTACACATCTGTATTCAGCTTCCCCTCCCTCACTGATGTAGCCCACAATTGCAGAGACATCTGAAAACTTCAGCAGGTGGCAGGAGTCTGAATTGTATCTGAAGTCCGAGGTGTAGATGGTGAACAGGAAGGGACAGAGGACCGTCCCCTGTGAAGCCCCTGTGTTGCTCACTACCATATCCGACATACCACATCCTGACATACTGTTGTTGTCTAGTCAGGTAGTTGGTGATCCAGGACACCAATATAGCGTCCAGCCGCATCTTCATCAGTTTGCTCCCTAGCAGTGCAGGCCAGACTTTGTTAAGAGCACGAGAAGTAAAAAAACATGGTTCTCGCAGTGCTTTCTGGCCTATCCAGGTGAGCATAGGAATGATGGACCAGGTGGATGATGGCCTCCTCCACCCCCACCTTTGTTTGTTAAGTGAACTGCAGGGGGTTAAGGTAGGGTTTAACCAGGGGTTGCAGGTGACTGAGGACCAGCCTCTCCAGGGACTTCATGATGGGTGAGGTCAGCACCATTGGTCTGTGGTCATTGGAGGAGCTGGGACACGTCCTCTTTTATACAGGGTCCGGGCAGTACGTCTTCCACATCACATGAACCCTCTCCAGGCTCAGTCTCAGGTTGATGATATGCTGGAGATGTGAGACCATCTCCAGTTTTCTTGATGAAACCCATGTTGGTGGCTGTGGTGTAATAAATGGTCAGTTGAGTGAGGTGGCTGCTGGCATTGTCCAGGCTGAGCCCAGTGGCCAGGACCAAGGGATGATTGTGAGGAATCAGGGGCAGTGGGGTAAAGAGTAAAATGTTGCTGCAACGGGATTCCCTCCATAACCGACAGAGACTGATGTCAGTCTGATTTTGGATGCAGACTCTGACAATCTCCATGACATTCAAATATCACAGTGCAAGTCACTCCATCTCCACCAGGGCCCTTCAGAGGTCCAGAGGGTGGCCAAGCTCGATCAGCTGACTGCCCCAGCAACTCAATGCCAAATCCAAATGAACAAAAATAGTAAGATTAAACGAGAACTTACCATTTTGAAGTTTGATCTGTATTTTATGAGGAGTTACGATGAGGGATTACGTGAAGAACCCGCTCAACACGCATGCGCGGCATACTTCAAAGCAGCGGTGTGGAATCACAGATAGACACAGTTATTGAAGTAAACATAGTAAAGATAAGGAGACAACAGTTTATGAATTTGACCCATATTATTGAGGGTAGGAGCGGAGGGCACGTAATCCCTCATCGTAACTCCTCATAAAATACAGATCAAACTTCAAACTGGTAAGTTCTCGTTTAATCTTACTATTTTACTTCGGTGTCACGTGAGTGATTCCGTGAAGATTTCAAAGCTCTGTAATTTCAAACCGTGTAACAGTGATTACTACATCACTGCCGATAAGTCTTTGAGGGAGGAAGTGTGTTATCGTAACCAACCAATGAATCTGTTTGTAGAAAAACACAATGGTATTTTTTAACAATAACAACAAAGAAATTGAATTGCTCCCCTGGGCTTAAATTAAATATTTGCAGTCTGTAAAATCTTTCCTGCAAATAAAACAGGTTTTGCCGACGGCTTACTATAAAATTTCTGAACGGTCTTTCCCCCCACCATCCTGCTGTAGCCAGGATGTGGTTTATAGGCACGTCCATTCTTTTTGCCGTCGACGTGGATGCTGCCCTGGTGGAATGAAATTTGTACATGTTAGTTTTTATCCCAGCAGCTTTTAGCACCTGCTTGAGCCATCTCGAGATGGCTCGTCACCCGACCATAAGGTTATTTTATGACTGACCCACAAGGCTTTTCATCTCCCTCGAATATTTTGGTTGTGTCTATGTAGGATAGTACGTGGGACATGGCACATAACTGTGTTTCTGGCGGGTAAACCCGGAATTCCATGGCCTGTTGTCCTAGAGCTGGTTTTAAATAGACAGGCAGGGCAATTCTAGCTGTGTTGATGGCTCTGTAGCTGAGTCCTTCATCGTGGTGAGGGTTTGCCAGGAATTCCAGTACGTTGGTAACTGTAGCAGTTGAGTAGGTGGTCCCTGTATCCAAGCAGTACTTCTCCCATTTTTTGATGCTGGATGTTCGGAGGGATGCTGACATGGTGTCGACGGTTTGTTATGATAATCCCAGTCCCAGAAGTGGTTTGTGCAGAATCTGCAACCCAGGAGTTTGATTCTTTCATGGCACGGGTGGCTTGTGCCCGACACTGGGTGTTAATAACTCTGGGTCACTGGGGAATACCATCGGAGTTTCAACAACCATGTCATGGAGTATTGGGAACCATGGCTGTGTAGGCCAGTCGGGTACTATCAAAGTACCTGAAGCAGAGTCCATTTGTACTGCGCGTAGTCCCCGACTGATGAGGCAGAAGAGAGGAAATGCATAGAAGAAGAATTTCCCCAATCCAGCGCGAACGCATCTACCGCTGCTGCCTCAGGGTCTGGTTCCCAAGCGACATACATAGGTACCTGGTGATTTAGCCTTGATGCAAATAAATCGATATCTGGCGTGCCATATTGCTTGATAACTTTTGTGAAAAAAAATTTGGGGGTTTTAACATCCATTCGATGTTGTCATTAAATTTACGTGACCTGGTGTCTGCCACTGTATTTAGCTTACCTGGCAGGTAAGTTACTGATAGCCAAATATGTCTTTGGACACACCATTGCCAAATTGTATTGACCAACTTGTCGCATGATACTGATTTTATGCCGCCCATATGGTTAATGTAGGCCACCACCGTAGTATTATCTATTTATAACCGTACATGCAAGTGATGCATATTTATGCATATGCTATTAAACCATAAAAGTCACCCAACATCTCTAGATAATTAATGCTCAGTGTGAGTGGTAACGATGATTCTGGGTTAGTCCCTCTACTACTTGTGCTGGATATAGAGTTAGTTGCTCCCCAGCCTTGAGCACTGGCATCTGTTTGGATAACTGACGTACGGTTAGTGATGATAATAGGCTAAAACTATGTCAAACGTTTTTTGCCCACCACTGTAGTTCTGATATTACTTCAGTGGGTAACTTCATGAAACGATCATAATGACCTGTATGTCGTTTTTGGTACAAAGGTCCGAATTATGTAGCCGGAAATGCTGCTACCATTTTCCCAATTACTCTGTTACTTGTCGAGTAGTTGGTAGTTTGTTGACCATTAAATTGTTGCATGATTGTACCAATGATAGTCCATGATAGTGGATGGCTTCAACTTAGATTTATCTGGATGTAAGACAACCGAAGGGTTTCGAATAACTGTTTGGTAGCTGAACAGCTAACATAGTCAAATTCATGGTCTTGCCTACCATTTAGGATATCATCAAGATATGCCATAACAATATGTTTTTGTCTTCTGAATATTGCCAAAGCTGGTTTTAGTGTCTTGGTGACACTCTTGGGCTGATGTGAGCCCATTGGGTAACGCTTTAAACTGCTATAACTGCCCCATCCAGGTAAATTTCAGATATCTGCGATGATCCTTGTGAATGGTACTAAACAGTAAACATCTTTAAGATGAATGCTTGCCATGAAGTATCCTTTGGAATTTAGTTGTTTGGCAGTAACAACCGGTTCCATTTTGAAATGTATATACTTAACAAACATATTTAGTGAAGTTAAGTCAATGATGATGCAACATCCACCATCTTTTTTGGGTTTAGTGAATATATTTGATACGAATTGCAAGGGTTCAGGTTTTCCCATGATACCCTTTGTAATTATTCTCACCAGTTCAGCTTGTCCCTCTTGTTTCTTTAACGGAGAGGGGAAAAATACCCTCTGGGGTGAATGTTGACCTGGTGGCAATTTTTCTAGTATGAATTGTATTTGTATTCACTAATGCCATTGAGTATATACTGATCACTCGTGATAGACTCCCATGTGTTAGTATTACTCTATATACTGGTAGGAACCAGACCCAACTACCTCCATTGTTATGGGTATTCTTCTGTTTCCTGCCGGTCCAACGAGTGTTGCACGTCGTCTGACGTGGCGGTGACGTTGGGGGGTGGCACATTTTCCATGGGGTCCGCTCTGGGCCCTGGTCTAAAGAAGACTTTCGGTGATAGAATGCGGACCCCGAGCTTTCATCAGTCCGATATGGTAGACGTTGACTGATGGACGTGATGGGGTGCTGCTGCGTAGGAATGACTGTTTTTGGTTACTCGTCCCGGCTCTGCCCTCATGAGCAAAAAGTTTTGTAAAACCTCTTGCATGTCCTTCATATGCTTTGTGAGGTTTTTGCCAAAGAGCAGTGGGTCTGGCTCAGTGGCTGGGGTATGCACAACCCCGCAATGTAGGATTTTATGGCAGATCTTATGACTTGTTTACGAAGGTTGTGGTCATCTCCGTATTTGTCCATGGAACGAGGAAAAAACGATGTGATGGCTGTCGTCAGGCTTTTAACGGCCTCCTGCACGTGAGGTTTCCACGTAGCTGTCCACCAAACCTAGCAGCTCTTCCTGTTCCAGCACCCCTTGCATACTCCCGAGATCTTCAGCCATTGCCCCTGTTCTTGACCAGCCCAGTCCTGGTCACCAAAGCTATCCTCTGGAAAGGAGGAAGCAATGGACAGTGCACAAGGCACTGTGGAGGGAGTGCCTGACCCCCCTCTGCGAGAGCGCCCCTCCTGGGGTGCAACTCGCTGAAGCTCCTACTCCAAGAGCCGCTCCAAGCGGCTCAAGCGGCTGTCTCTCCCCCGCCTGGGTGGAGAGACGTCCCTGTCCGATAAGTCGGAGCCACCGGCCGGAAACGCCTCTTCCTTGGCTTGTACATCCAGCCCGCTGCTCAGGCGCTAGCGGGGCTGGGCTCGGTCGCGGTGTCGGGGTAGTGGACCGCCCAGTAAGCGGTCCTACCGCCTTGTTGCTGCCCCCGCGAGATGGAACGCTCCTCCGTGGAGTCGAGCGGGGGGCAGGTCTGTTCAGGCGGCTGTCTTTCCCCCCGTGCGGAGCCACCTGTTCTGTTGCTGCCCCCCCCAGATGGAACGCTCCTCCGTGGAGTCGAGCGGGGGACAGGTTTGTTCTAGAGGCTTTCTTCTCTGCCGGACAGCAGAAGGCTCCCTGTGAAAGAAAAACCCGACGTCAGCTTACCTGACGGTCCGTTCTTTCACCTCCATAGCGGGAGCGCCTGACTCCCGCTGTGCCGCTGTTGCTCTGCTGGACGTAATGCCGCGCATGCGTGCTGAGCGGGTTCTTCACGGAATCACTCACGTGACTCAGAAGTAAAACATTTAATTTAGTCCCGAGACCCAGTTTGAAAATCACCTAGCAGGAAGCTGCTTGCTGCCAATCACTGGCCGGTCCAAATATTATCACTGAGGCCAACCTTGTGTATACAGTGACCTAAACCTCATTTCTCCAGCAAACTGAGAGCCAGCAACCCATTTGTGGAAAAGACGGCTTTCAAGCATTCTCTGCCGATCACCTCTTCCTCTCCCTCACCCCTCCTCACAATAGTGACTCCCCTTACTTCCCCTCTCTCCCACTGAACACCCCCTCTCCATACCCTCCTCTCAACACCAACTTCCTCACCTTCCCCCTCTTCTTCCTCCAACACCAATCCCCTCCTCTCCCCATACCCCTCTCAACACCAGCCTTCTCTGTCCTCTCCTGCTCCTTCCCCTCTCTCAACAAACCCATTCTCTCCTCCCCCTTACCTACCTCCTCTCAACAACAACCTTCTCCCCTTTCCCACTCTTCCTCCCCTCAACTCCATCCTTTCCCTCCCTCCCTCCCTTCCCGGGGCCCCAGAGGTCACAGCTCCAGTTCCCCTATTTACACCCCCCCTCCCCCCCCCCACCACCTCCGTTTCTGCGTCAGCTTGTGTGAATCTGCTTTCCTTCGGCTACTTTCCACATCTTGATTGTTCTCACTTCTGTTAACCCTTTCCCACCCACCTCGACCTTTCCTGCTTTCTTCTCACTACTACACACAGTTTGAAGAAGGTACCCAGCCCGAAATGTTGTCTGTCCATTTTCATCAAAGGTATTTCTTGACCCACTGAGTTCTTCCAGCATTTAGTGTTTTGTACAAACTAATTGTTTCTAGTTAAGAGTGTTTAATTATCAAATGGAATGGATGTGAACCGGAACAAGGGAATATTACTTGCTGCAGCTTTACAGACACATTATCTGTGGCATCAACAATGTACATTGACTTATCAGTTATTCTCAATACTTATAACCACGGTGGCACAGTGACACAGCGGTAGAGTTGCTGCCACACTGCGCCGGTGACTCGGGTTCGATCCTGATTATGGGTGCTGTCTGTGCACACTTTGTACATTCTCCCCTTGACCTCGTGGGTTTTCTCTGAGATCTTTTGTTTCCTCCCACATGCCAAACACGTACAGGTTTGTAGGTTTTTTGGCTTGGTATAAGTGTAAATTGTCCCTAGTATGTGTAGGATAGTTTTAATGTGGTGGGTGCGGACTCGGTGGGATGAAGGGCCTGATTCCAAGCTGTATCTCAAAACTAAACTAAACTAAACCACAATGAAGAATCGGGCATAGAAGGGGAGGTAGTAGAAATCCCCTAGCAAGTGCAGCAGTAAACATAGAACATAGAGGTCAGAAATTACAGCAGGATCTCGATCAGTTGAACAAGTGGGCTGAGGTTAATGAAGTTTAATGCAGATAAATCTGAGTTCTTGCATTTTGGGAAGTTAAACCAGGGCAGGGCCTTCACAGTGAATGGCAGAGCCCTGGGAGTTTTGAACAGCAGAATTATATGGAGTGCAGGGACCTATTTCCTTATCAGTAGCATCACACATTATGTGACCACACGGTGGATACGAAGGCTTTCAGTATAGTGACGTTCATCGGTCAGGATATTGAATATAGAAATTGGGATGTTGTGGTACAGTTGTACATGATGTTGGTGAGATTGCATTTGGAGTATTGTGTTCCGTTTTGTTCACTTTGCTATATGATGGATGTTTATCTGATGAAAAGAGTGCCGAGAACATTTACAACAATGTTGCAAGGACTTGAGAGCCTGAGCTATAGGGAGAGGGTGGGCAGGCTAGGATTTCTTACTTGGAGCGCAGGAGGCAGAGGGGTGCTGTTACGCAGGTGCATAAGATCTTCTGGGGAATTGATTGGGTGAAGGCGCAGGTTTTTTACCCAGAGTATCTCTCCTTGCAGCTAAGACCCTCTAATGCAGGCAGATTTCTAGTAGAAAGTGTTTGTGACTCTCTGGTGGTGAGCCGGTTCTCTGATGCTACAGGCAGCAACTCTACCTCAACGCACTGTGTCATGTCTGAGGTACATCAGAACCAGCAACTACCTTCAAATTGCCACCACATTCTGCCCTGGCCAGTACATTACCTCATTTGGAACAGGATTTATTTTACTTATGTTGAATTTACAAGTTCTGCCAACTGGTTGTCTGAAACTCTGTGTAACCTTGGTTTGTAGCTGACATTTTGAATGGGTAAATGGCAATTATGGCAATGTGCCAAACATGACTTTTTACAATTCATCGAAGGAAGGATTTGCTTGGATCTTAACATACGATTGGCAAGAGGAGCAAAGTTTAAAGAAGACATGCGTGGCAAGTTTTTGGTGTAAAACAAAAGTGCGAGTAGTGGGTATCTGGAACATTCTACCAGGGGTGGTAGTGGAGGCAGGTACAAGACTCGCATGTTAGAGGCTTTTAGATAGGCACATGCATATGGAGGGATATGGATCACATGCAGATAGATGAGATTAGTTTCCAATCCCCAACTCCTTCACTGCTACATTACTGATCGTATCAGAGCAGCCATGCAAAACTTGTTGATTTCATTAACTTGACCACTACCTTCCACCCTGGCCTCAAATGCACTTTATCCATCACCGACACCCCTCTCCACTTTCTTAATTTGTGTCTGCTTCACAAGGGGTTGGCTATTGACTGGCCTCTCACAAACCTACTGACACCCATGGTTATATAGATTACACTTCCTTCCACCCTGCCATCCCCTACTCTCAATTTCTCCATGTCCACCGCATCTGCTCCACAGATGAGTCTTGCCATTCTAACACATCCAATATGTCTTAATTCTTTTGTTAGCGTGGTTTCCCACCTGCTGTCATAGATGCATCCTTCACGTGCGTCTCCTCTGTGTCCTGTAGTTCTGCTCTCGCTCTCCCCCTCAGAGGTGGAATGAGGAATGAGCATGTGAAGTGACAGCCGGTGTCAGGGGTATCAACATGTTTTGCAATTTTAAGTATTTGGATTTAAATACCCTGCTCAATGTACCCCCGATAATGGCAGGCACATTGAGCAAATGCAATTTTGGGGAGGCGTGAATAAGTCCAACGCCTCATTGACTACCTGTCTTGGAGAGGTTTAAAGGACAGGTAGTAAGCTGGTTGCCAGTTTAGGCTGTAATGGCCGTCCCGCTCGTGGTGTTGCCACGTAGCGGTTCACCACACCCAGCAGCTCTTCCTGATCCTGTACCTCAAGCATCCCCCGATTTTCTTCAGCCAGTGACCCCTCTTCTTGACCAGCCCAGTCCTGGTCGCCAACGCTCCCCTCTGTTGAGAGAGATGCGATGGCCAGTGCTGTTAGTGCACTGGAGCGGTAGTGTTAGTGCTCCCTTGACGAGCTTGCCCCATCTCCCAGAGCAAGTCTCGCTGGAGCTTTTGCTCCATGAGCCTTTTCATAAGGCTTGAAACGGTCACCTTTAGCCGCTCTCGGGCGGGAGTCTACCGTGCCGGGATCTTCTGAGTGAACCGGCCGGTTCGACTTCCGTTGTGCCTTTCATCCAGCCCACTGCAGTTGGTCGCCAATGTTCCCTTTTGAGCTTTGCTAGCGGCGCTGGGCTCGGCTCGGAATGCTGTCGGTGACTGTGGACCGCAGTGTTGTGCGGTCCAGGTGCCGCTGGTCGCCCCCCACTGCTGGAACACTCCTGGTCCATAGCAGCCTAACGGGAACGACCTTCCTTAGTGTTTTCCCTGTTCCATTCATATTTGAAAAATAAAATAGAACAGGGTTTCGAAAACACCATGTCCTCAGAGTAAGATTTGCTTACCTGAATATCCGTTTTCCAATTGTTGCGGGAGAGCTCGTACTCCCGTCCGTCACTGTGCACTGCGTGAGACGCTATGTCGTGCATGCGTGCTGGACGGGGTCTTCACGTAGTCACTCACGTGACTCCGAAGTAAAACAAACATTCAAGTCATACTTAAAATAATGAAACAGAGAAGTGAATGAACAGACTGTTGGCGAGGCAGCCACAACGGTGGCGCCACCCGATGGAAAAGTATTGTACACATTACTGTGGGTATGAGTTCACAAACTAAGGCCCAGGTAACAAGAGCAGATTCCTTCCTGAAGAAGATTAGTGAACCAGTCCCGACCCGAAACGTCGCCTATTCCTTTTCTCCAGAGATGCTACCTGACCTGCTGAGTGACTCCTGCTTTTTGTGTCTTTCTTCGGTATAAACCAGCATCTGCAGTTCCTTCCTACACATCAAAATAAGCATCATTGTTTAAAATGAACTTTGTTTTAGATCCTTTGAGACATCCAGCACCAATGATTACTCAAAGAAACCAAAGATTGCTCTTTTTAATTTTGTGGTCATTATGTTTGAGGTGATTTCTTGACTTCTCCCCCCTGCACACTATTCCACCTCAGCTTTACCCACTTGCATTGAAGTGCTCTTCATACCCCCGACTGCCGTTGACGACAATCCGATTATCTTTGCTCCAGAGTGAGTATATTTAGGATGCAGGTGTCATGGGCAATGCTGGGATTGATGACGATGGCTAATTATGGGTTGTAGAATCAGCCTCCCTGGCCACTGATCTCTGTGAAATGAAGGTTCTACCGCAGTAGAATTTCCAGGACGTCATTGAATGACTGTTGTTATGTTTCCCATTGGAGATAGGATGTGACTTGGAGGGGAATGAAGATGGTGGCATCCCCACTGAACCATGCATCTAGGGAGCTCAGGAGGCACAGAGACACAGGGGATAGAGGTTTGATCCATTCCTTGGCACTGACTGCGTGGAGTTTGCACATTCTCCCTATGACTATATAGGCTTCTCCCGGTGTTTCAGTTTCCTCCCACATCGCAAAGATGTGTAGATCGGTAGATTAATTGGCTACTATGCAATTGTCTTCAGTGTGTGGGTGAAGGGTAGAATATGAGGGGAGTTAGCTTTAAGTCTAGATTTGTTATTGTTGCGTATACTGAAGTATAGTGAAAAACTTTGTTTTGTATGTACAATATATTCTTATCTTACAAATAAGAATATATTGTACATCAACACTATCTTGCTGAACTCAAGCACAATATGTAGAGTGAAGAGAAAGGTACAGAATGCAGAAAAAAGTTCTCAGCAATGTAGCGCCACACTTTAAGAGACAAAGTCCAATATCCGCAGTGGGGTACAGGTGAATTATGGAAGGAGCATTCAGAAGCCTGATAATAGAGGAGAAGAGGCTGTTCCTGAGTCTGGTGGTGCGCATTATCAAGCTTCTGTATCTTTTACCTGTCTGGAGTGGGAGAAGGAGGAATGACCAAGGTGGTCTTGAAGTCTGGACCCGTAATAAGACACCAGGACTCAAATCATTAACCATCAATAGTTGGTTTATTTTACTTGCGCATGGGGAGATGCGTCTCAGTCAAAGGCTGTGGCCACATCTCCAACAATAGTTGACAACAACAGGAAATGTATACACCAAGACGATTATTGATGATGTTAAGGAGATCAATGTGTGTTAATCATCAGGTCTGCACGGAATACACAACAAAGACGACTTTTAATGGTCTGGACGTAATGCACACAGATGACAATTTCTGTAGATCAATGTGTTAATTGCATTGCTGAGATTGCATCAATCACCCAGGTTGCACAATATTGTGCCAAGTATCCCATTAGGCTTTGCAATACTAAAGGTTTTACTTATACAGCGGGCCAAGTCTGATTATGAATGTTGCTTTTTTGAGACAGCATGAAGTGTAGATGGAGTCAGTGATGGGAAGTGTAGTCCGTGTGAAGGATTGAGCTACTTCCATAATTCTGCATAATATCTTGTAGATAGGCACAAAAAACTGGAGTTACTCAGCGGGACAAGCAGCATCTCTTTAGAGAAGGAACGGGTGATGTTTTGGGTCAAGACCCTTTTTCAGACTGGTTAGGGATAAGGGGAACGAGAGATATAGACGATGATGTAGAGAGATAAAGAACAATGAATAAAAGATATGCAAAAAAGTAACGATGATAAAGGAAACAGGCTATTGTTAGCTGTTTCTAGGCTGCAAACGAGAAGCTGGTGGGACTCGGGAGGGGGAGGGATAGAGAGAGAGGGAATGCTACCTGAATTGAGAGAAATCAATATTCATACCGCTGTAAGCTGCACAAGCGAAATATGCGATGCTGTTCCTCCAATTTGGTTTAGCCTCAATCTGACAATGGAGGAGACCTAGGAGAGAAAGGTCTGTGTAGGAATGGGAAGGAGAATTGAAGTGTCCGGCACACAGGAGATCAGGTAGGTTCAGGCGAGTTGAGCAAACGTGTTCCGTAAAATGATCGCTGATTCTACATTTGCTCTCACCGATGTAAAAGAGTCCACATCTTGAACAACGGATACAGTAGATGAGGTTAGAAAAGGTGCAAGTAACCTCGTGAACTTGGACAGAGGTGTTACCTAAGCAAGCTGCAATGCAACCCAATATTATGCTTTCTGTGATCCATCTATAGAGGAATCTCTACATTGGAGACATGCTGAATTTCCTTAGTCTCTTGAGTAAATAGATGCATTGGTGTACACTCTTGGCTGTCATTTCAATGTGGTTGGACCATGGCAGACTGTTGATAATATTTATGCCAATCCCTGCCTCAACTACCTCTGGCAGCTTATCCATACACCCACCACCATTTGGGGGAACAAGTTACCCCTCAGATTCCTATGTTTAAGAAAGAACTGTAGATGCTAGAAAAATCAAAGGTTGATAAAAATGCTGGTGAAACTCAGCAGGTGAGGCAGCAACTATGGAGAGAATGAATAGGTGATGTTTCAGAATTAAGAAAGGTCTCGACCTGAAACATCGCCTATTCCTTCTCTCCAGAAATGCTACGTCACCCGCTGACTTTCTCCAGCACTTTTGTCTACCTCAGATTCATTGATTATATTGTTAACAGAGTGCTATGTTTACATATTCTGTTTCTGCCGCTGCAAGTAAGAATCTATTTTTTTTATCCTTGTTCGATGCGTACCGTGGCCCTACCCCCCGAATTCTACCTCCGCTACATTGACGACTGCATTGGTGCTACCTCGTCTACCCATATAGAACTCACTGACTTGATCCATTTCACCACTAACTTCCATCCGGGACTCAAATTCACCTGGACCATTTCCGACATCTCCCTACCATTTCTAAACCTCACTATCTCCATCGCAGGTAACAGATGACAGACCAACATCTACTATAAACCCACTGACTCCCATGGCTATCTGGACTACACTTCTTCCCACCCTGCTTCCTGTAAGGACTTCATCCCCGTCACCCAATTCCTCTGTCTACGCCGCATCTGCACCCAGGATGAGGTGTTCCACACCAGGGCATTGTCCTCATTCTTTACGGGATGAGGGGGGTCCCCTCTTTGACTATAGATGAGGCTCTCACCATGGTCTCATCTTTACCCTGTACATCTGCTCTCACTCCCCATCCCCCCACTCGTACCAAGGGCAGAGTCCCCCTTGTCCACACCTTCCACCCTACCAGCCGTCACATACCATATAACCATATAACAATTACAGCACGGAAACAGGCCATCTCGGCCCTACAAGTCCGCGCCGAACAATTTTTTTCCCCTTAGTCCCACCTGCCTGCACTCATACCATAACCCTCCATTCCCTTCTCATCCATATGCCTATCCAATTTATTCTTAAATGATACCAACGAACCTGCCGCCACCACTTCCATTGGAAGTTCATTCCACACCGCTACCACTCTCTGAGTAAAGAAGTTCCCCCTCATGTTACCCCTAAACTTCTGTCCCTTAATTCTGAAGTCATGTCCTCTTGTTTGAATCTTCCCTATTCTCAAAGGGAAAAGCTTGATCACATCAACTCTGTCTATCCCTCTCATCATTTTAAAGACCTCTATCAAGTCCCCCCTTAACCTTCTGCGCTCCAGAGAATAAAGACCTAACTTATTCAACCTATCTCTGTAACTTAGTTGTTGAAACCCAGGCAACATTCTAGTAAATCTCCTCTGTACTCTCTCTATTTTGTACAACAGATAATCCTCCGACATTTTTGCCACCTCTAACAGGATCCCACCACTGGCCACATTTTCCCATCACCTCCAATTTCGGATTTCCACAGAGACCATTCCCTCCATAACTCCCTGGTCAATTCGTCCTTTCCCACCCAAACCAGCCCCTCCTCTGGTACTTTCCCTTGCAACACCAGGAAATGCTACAATTTTCGCTTTACCTCCCCCCTTCACTTCATCCAAGGACCTAAGCAGTCTTTGCAGGTGCGGAAGAGGTTCACCTGCACCTCCTCCAACCTCATCTATTGCATCTGCTGCTCTAAATGTCAGCTGCTCTACATCGGTGAGACCAAGTGCAGGCTTGGCGATCGCTTTGCCCAACACCTTCGCTCAGTTCGCAATAACCAACCTGTTCTCCCAGTGGCTCAGCACTTCAACTCCCCCTCCCATTCCAAATCCGACCTTTCTGTCCTGGGCCTCCTCCATGGCCACAGCGAGTCCAACCGTAAATTGGAGGAACAGCACCTCATATTTAGTTTGGGTAGTTTACATCCCAGCGGTATGAACATTGACCTCCAATTTCAGGTAGTCCTTGCGTTCTCCCTCTTTCCCCTCCCGTTCCCACTTCTCCCACAGCCCACTGTCTCCGCCTCTTCCTTTCTTCTTCCTGCCCTCACCACCCCCACATGTCTGAAGAAGGGTCTCAACACAAAACATCACCTATTCCTTTGCTCTATAGATGCTGCCTCACCCGCTAATTTTCTCCAGCATGTTTATCTACCTTTGATTTCTCCAGCTTCTGCAGTTCCTTCATAATCATTTTTTTGATTGGGACATGTGACAATAAAACACTCTTGACTCTTGAGTTTGAGCTGAATTTGACCACACAGCCATGAGTGTTTTGGGAGTATAGCAGGGACTGAGAAGGGATCCAGTGGGATACCTGTGTTGAGAGTTATTGTGGAGGATGTGTTTTTACCTCTCCCTACTGATCGTGGTCTGGGTCAGAAAGTCAAGGTTCAAGTGGCAGAGGAGTGTATATAAAATGTAGGATTGATAGAGGTGGGCGGTTGATTGTTGCACGGACTCAAGGGCCCGTTTCTCTGCTGTATGACTAACTCTAACTGGTGTATGACGAACTTTAACAGCTCTTAGCAGTTTTCTTCATCACATATTTGAGGAGCTGCTGAACTCTTCTGTTAATGTTGTCAATTGGCAAAGCATTAACCATAATCAATCTCCTTCTTTGCAGCTCTGTGGGAACAGAATAATGTATGGACATGGATTCTTCCAATATCTAACCCTGTTCTGGTTGTTTTTGCAGTAATTTACAACAGCCATCTGATGTGTCTAGTTCAAGCCGAATTGTGTATAGACGGATACGTGAAAGCAACAGATGGCAAGTGTATTGGTGAGTGAGAATACATTTTCACTTGGGAACGTTCATTATGTCGTTCTATTCTATCCTTTGTATCACTATCTGTCAGCCAGAGCTCGGCAAAATAAATAAGCAACTAATTTTCTTGGACTATTCACAAGTAAAGGATCCCTTGGAGTTGAAGGTGGATGGGGAGGCTGTTGTGTCCAAACATCCACACTTACAGACTGGACCAGGGCAGGTGGGCTTCTGGGTATCACAGCAACAGCATGTGGTGCAGGAGCCGGCCATTTGGCCCATCGATCCTGTTCAACCATTCAGAATGGTCACGACTGATCACCCACACTCTGTGTCCAGTTACAGCTTTCTCCACAGCCCTTGTTAAAAGATTAAAATAATGAACCTATAGGATTGGGGAGGTCAATCGACAATAGGCACAGGAGGTAGGCCATTTGGCCCTTCGAGCCAGCACCGCCAAAGTGGGATAGGGCCTTTAGTGAGTGTAGTGGTGCAAATGGTACACCAGCGTTTTGTGTCTATCTTTGGTATAAACAGACAAGTTGTGGAATTCTCTGCCTCAGAGGGTGGAGGCTGATTCTCTGGATACTTTCTATATAGGGTTCTTGAAGATAGCGGAGTCAGGGGATATGGGGAGAAGGCAGGAACGGCGTACTGATTGGGGATGATCAGCCATGATCCCATTCAATGGCTTGATGGGTCGAATGGCCTACTCCTGCACCCAGGGCCGGATTAGGAGGTGCGGGGCCCAATTGGGAAACATTTTCGTAGAAATATAAATAAATAATTATAAATGAGACACGTGTCGTTAGTAACATGACAATTCGTGGGAGAGTGTGGGGAGTCTAGCCAGGCGTAAAGTTGCAGGGAGTGTAGGTGCATTAAGAAGGAGAGGGTTGGGTTCATGCCAGTAACACTCACTCACCACTGCCGCAGTGCTCCGGGCGCCACCGCATTGTGGCCGGGGAGGGAGGCAGCTCACGTGGCGACAAGCAGCCTCCATCACCGGCCAGCGGAACTGACTGCCATCTCAGCGTCTTCTGCCGGCCCGCTCTCCGCTGGCAGTGCTCTCCGTCTGAACAGTTTGGGGACCAGCTCAAGAGCAAAGATCATAGAGCGGAGTGGGTCAGCGGGTGATGGATAACATCACAGCGGGCGTTGGAGCTTACTGCTGTATCAGCGTGAACAAGGGGTCAATTGAGGTTACTCGCCCTGACATATGGAGTAAGCTCCACCGCCCACTGTGCTGGTATCCATCGCCGGCCGACCCACTTCTTCTCAACCCCCCCCCCCCCCCCCCAGCAGCGCTGTCCCTTTATAGTTGCTTCCCACTTTACAGCCACTTCCCATCAGCTACTAGCAATGAGGGATAGACTTGGTTATCCCTAAGTACAGCAACATCGGTCTTGATGTTGCTGTACTGAGGGATAATGAAGTCTATCCTTCTTGGATAACAACCTAACCTTCAGCCGCCAAGATGCAGGTACATTTTCTAGCAATGTTACAACATTTTGAGATTTTAAAAATCAAGTCTGCAATTTTATCTAACTCTGAAAATGAAGATAGACAAAAGGTGGAGTAGCTCAGCAGGACAGGCAGCGCAGCGACTCTAGAGAGAAGACCCTTCTTCAGACTGAACTGAACTCTCGTCGGTGAGAGTACTTGTGATTGGTTGAAGAAGGGTCTCAACCAGAACCGCAACCCTCTCCCCAGAGCCCCTGCCTGTCCCACTGAGCCACCACAGACAGGGAGTTGAAGGTAGACACAGGGGGTCCACATTCAACTTCAGAGCCAAACAAAAATACAGAATGCTGGAGAACTCAGTGGGCATAAGCAGGACTCTTCCCCCCCCCCCCCCCCCCATGTAGATGCTGGAAAAGCGAAGGTAGACAAAAAGGAGATCTCAGCAGGTGTGAAGCCCTGTCCCACTGTGCGAGTTCACCCAAGAGCTCGTCCGAGTTAAAAAAAATCAAAACACGTAGCATGAACGTAGCGGGTACGTCAGTGCTTAGGATGTTTCTATACACAATAAACAATAGGTTCAGGAGCAGGCCATTTGGCCCTTCGAGCCATTTGGCCATTCAATGTGATCATAGCTGATCATCCACAATCAGTGCCCCGTTCTTGCCTTCTCCCCATATTCCCTGACTCAGCTATTTTTAAGAGCCCAATCTAGCTCTCTCTTGAAAGCAACCAGAGAACCTGCCTCCACCACCCTCTGAGGCAGAGAATTCCACACACTCACCACTCTCTGTGAGGAAAAAGTGTTTCCTCGTCTCCGTTCTAAATGGCTTATCCCTTATTCATAAACTGTGGCCCCTGGTTCTGGACTCCCCCAACATCGCGAACATGTTTCCTGCCTCTAGCGTGTCCAAGCCCTTAACAAATCTTATATGTTTCAATGAGATATCCTCTCATCCTCCTAAACTCCAGAGTGTACAAGCCCAGCTGCTCCATTCTCTCAGCATATGTCAGTCCCGCCATCCCGGGAATTAACCTTGTAAACCTACGCTGCACTCCCTCAATAATAAGAATGTCCTTCCTCAAATTAGGGGACCAAAACTGCACACAATACTCCAGGTGTGGTCTCACTAGGGCTCTGTACA
The DNA here is from genome assembly GCF_010909765.2 of Amblyraja radiata. Lineage (NCBI taxonomy): Eukaryota > Metazoa > Chordata > Chondrichthyes > Rajiformes > Rajidae > Amblyraja > Amblyraja radiata. Next base: position 23,166,664 of record NC_045990.1, read on the forward strand.
AATGCAGAAGGACCCATATTCGATTCCTCTTGTTATAAATGCCAACATGCTATTTCTTAGCGCTAACGGCAGGTACTCGGGAACCGTGGTAACTCGTGAAGATTTTTCAACATGTTGAAAAATGTCCACATGTAAAATATATTCAGGATGTAAAAATGTGATACTTTTTAACACGTAGTCATACAGTAGTAGCTCTGTATCTTCATTACCTTTGAATTGTAGTTTTATGTAATCCTCCCATAATTTCTGAGTTCCATTTCACAATATTTATCAGACAAACATCTGGATATGTCCCTATATATAAGCATCTGGATAAACAGGGTCTGATTAGGAACAGTCAACATGGATTTGTGCCTGGAAGGTCATGTTTGACTAATCTTCTTGAATTGTTTGAAGAGGTTACTAGGGAAATTGACGAGGGTAAAGCAGTGGATGTTGTCTATATGGACTTTAGTAAGGCCTTTGACAAGGTTCCTCATGGAAGGTTGGTTAAGAAGGTTAAACTGTTGGGTATAAATGCAGGAATAGCAAGATGGATTCAGCAGTGGCTGAATGGGAGAAGCCAGAGGGTAATGGTGGATGGCTGTTTGTCGGGTTGGAGGCAGGTGACTAGTGGGGTGCCTCAAGGATCTGTGTTGGGTCCTTTGTTGTTTGTCATGTACATCAATGATCTGGATGAAGGGGTGGTAAATTGGATTAGTAAGTAGGCAGATGATACCAAGATAGGGGGTGTTGTGGATAATGAAGAGGATTTCCAAAGTCTACAGAGTGATTTAGGCCATTTGGAAAAATGGACTGAAAGATGGCAGATGGAGTTTAATGCTGATAAATGTGAGGTGTTACACCTTGGCAGGACAAATCAAAATAGGACGTACATGATAAATGGTAGGGAATTGAAGAATACAGTTGAACAGAGGGATCTGGGAATAACCGTGCATAGTTCCTTGAAGGTGGAATCTCATATAGATAGGGTGGTAAAGAAAGCTTTTGGTATGCTAGCCTTTATAAATCAGAGCATTGAGTATAGAAGCTGGGATGTAATGTTAAAATTGTACAAGGCATTGGTGAGACCAAATCTGGAGTATGGTGTACAATTTTGATCGCCCAATTATAGGAAGGATGTCAACAAAATAGAGAGAGTACAGAGGAGATTTACTAGAATGTTGCCTGGGTTTCAACAACTAAGTTACAGAGATAGGTTGAATAAGTTAGGTCTTTATTCTCTGGAGCGCAGAAGGTTAAGGGGGGACTTGATAGAGGTCTTTAAAATGATGAGAGGGATAGACAGAGTTGATGTGATCAAGCTTTTCCCTTTGAGAATAGGGAAGATTCAAACAAGAGGACATGACTTCAGAATTAAGGGACAGAAGTTTAGGGGTAACATGAGGGGGAACGTCTTTACTCAGAGAGTGGTAGCGGTGTGGAATGAGCTTCCAGTGGAAGTGGTGGCGGCAGGTTCGTTGGTATCATTTAAAAATAAATTGGATAGGCATATGGATGAGAAGGGACTGGAGGGTTATGGTATGAGTGCAGGCAGGTGGGACTAAGGGAAAAAAGTTGTTCGGCACGGACTTGTAGGGCCGAGATGGCCTGTTTCCATGCTGTAATTGTTATATGGTTATATGGTTAAACAGAATGTTGCAAGGTAATATTTTGCCCAAACTCAGTTGTATCTTTCTATCTCAATAAATATAACAAAATATGCAATTATTTCAGCCACATTATGACAAAATATAGAATGTAAGTTATTTGTTATCAGTCACCCCATCCCAGACACAGTACTTAAGGAACATTTGTTTTACTAATTTACGAGCATGTACTATAGGTTGATCCATATCCAACAAAATATTGTGATAATTGCCTAAAATGCATTATTGTATAAGAAATTTGGTGTGGAATGATAATTCATCTCAGTACTCATTTAGGCAAGTCCCAAGCTATAGATACTTTTCCCCCACTCCCAATCCCCCTCGCCTGATCTTCATTGAACCTACCATTTGACTAATCTTTTACTCAGCTGCTGTAACATTTCCTTCCTATCAAAATCTCTGTGTAGCATCTCTGTCCTTATCTTCCAATTCCCACTTTGAAATAAAATAGAACTTTCAACAAAAAATTTGCAGCAGGATCGCTATATAAATGCAAATATATTGTATTTTATCCTAGCATCCTCCCTCCCCCCTTACCACCACACAAGAAGCGTAACTTGAAGCGTTTACATTTGGAGAAGTTCGATATAGACCAGGAATGAAAATTAATAGCTATGAATCGATTAACAGCAAGCTACGAGGTTAGATTGAAACACCTGTCAGAGGACTAAGAAACAATCCTGAGTTGATGCCGTATTGTTTTAAGTGAGCATTTTGCAGCGACCTCACCTTATATTCTGGTAAAATATTCTTTCCTCGGAAATCTCCTATTTCACTTTGAAATTATACTCATTTATAACCATTTGTAACATCAGTAACCACCTTAATGTTCGTGTATTTACTACCGGATAGGCTTGAAACTATTTATTGTGAGGTACTGTTTCTTTTTTAAAAAAAACATCAAACTGGTGTGAAAATTACACTGAATCGAACGATGATTGAATGCGTGGGAATCGACTAATGCTGTTGCGAAATGTTTAAGTCGAAAACTGTATATTATTTCAAAGTGGGAATTTGAAGATAGGGACAGAGATGCTACACAGAGATTTTTAGCTCTTGGGTGAACTCGCGCAATGTGACAGGGCTTGAGGGAGCATCTATAGAAGTATAGAAGTATAGAAGTTGGGATGTAATGTTAAAATTGTACAAGGCATTGGTGAGGCCAATTCTGGTGTATGGTGTACAATTTTGGTCGCCTAATTATAGGAAGGATGTCAACAAAATAGAGAGAGTACAGAGGAGATTTACTAGAATGTTGCCTGGGTTTCAGCAACTAAGTTACAGAGAAAGGTTGAACAAGTTAGGGCTTTATTCTTTGGAGCGCAGAAGGTTAAGGGGGGACTTGATAGAGGTTTTTAAAATGATGAGAGGGATAGACAGAGTGGACGTGGAAAAGCTTTTCCCACTGAGAGTAGGGAAGATTCTAACAAGGGGACATGACTTGAGAATTAAGGGACTGAAGTTTAGGGGTAACATGAGGGGGAACTTCTTTACTCAGAGAGTGGTAGCTGTGTGGAATGAGCTTCCAGTGAAGGTGGTGGAGGCAGGTTCGTTTTTATCATTTAAAAATAAATTGGATAGTTATATGGATGGGAAAGGAATGGAGGGTTATGGTCTGAGCGCAGGTATATGGGACTAGGGGAGATTATGTGTTCGGCACGGACTAGAAGGGTCGAGATGGCCTGTTTCCGTGCTGTAATTGTTATATGGTTATATGGGTATCTATGGAGCGAAGGAAATAGCGGGAACTGAAGAAGGGTTTCGACCCGAAACGTTGCATATTTCCTTCACTCCATAGATGCTGCCTCACCCGATCTGTATGTGTATACCGCAAAATGTCAATGATTCCGGGAATGCCGAGAGAGAAGTGGGGAATGGGAGAGAGAGAGAGAGCTCACGGGAGAAAGAGCGCGAGAGAGAGAGAAGGAGGGAGAGAGCAAAAGACAGAGATACACAACGTGGGTCAGTAGGTAAATTGAATGACTAACCTGCTGCAGACCAAGAAGAAGTTCTCACTCATGATGGTGAGTTTTAAGAAATTCTCAATGTGTCATTAACGCATCAATCTACATTCCTCAGTAAAATGTAATTATGTTTTGAAGAAGTGTTAATGACGCCGCGTGAATTGTATTCAAAGGAACGCAGCGTCATCAATACTTCTTCTGAAACACAATTACACATTTACTGAGGAATGTGGATCGATGCATTGATGATGCATTGGTTAACTAATTGTTAACTACTGGCTGTTAACACAACTGGCTGTGAACGCAAGTGCTACAGTCGTTAACACATCGTGTGTGTCTGATAGCCATACAGCGTTTGTATTCCATGTACAAAACCATGTAAGTTTTGTAAAAAAAATCCGTATGGCGAATGTTTTTTAAAAAATCTTTATTTACCAAAGCGAATTTTTATTTCCATATGAAATACGGAAAAATAACATGGGGCCCGATTTGAAAAAATCGGTCCAATCGGCATAGGGCCGGCCCTGCCTGCACCTATTGTCTATTGTCTATTGTCTATTGTCTATTGTTCCGTTTAACCCCCAGAAATATCCAACCACTTACATATATTTAATGATTTGGCTTCAACACGTTTCAGTGGTGGAGAAATTCACAGAATCACCATTCTCTGGGTGAAGACATTTTCTGTCAGCCCCCTTCTTAACTGGCTGACCCCTGGCCTTTAGTCTGTGACCTCTGGTGCGAGAGTCCCTGACCATCAGGAACACTTTCCTGCACCCAGTTCTATTGGTGTTCAGTAGAGTCTATGACATCCTCCTCATTCTAATAAATTCTAATGAAGGTGGCCCTAATTAATACAGTCTCTGCATTTATCAGTCTTGCCATCCAGTATCTGCCAGAGAGCCAGTGCCATAGAGCATGAAAACAGGCCCTTCGGCCCAACTTGTCCATGCTGATCAAAGTTCTTCACATTTGGCCACATTTGTCTCATATCCTACTCAACCTTTCCTATCCATCTACCTGTCGAAGTGTGTTTAATTGTTGTTGATACCACCTGCCTCAACTACCTCCTCTGGCATCTCATTCCATATCCCCACCATCCTTGAGTGAACAAGCCTCCCTCAGGTTTGTGTTACCATAAACACATGTCTCCTTGTTTTTGATTCCCTTACTGTGGTTAAAAGACTGTGCATTCACTGTATCTATTTGGTTTAGTTATGCAGCATGAAAAGAGTTTCTTTAGTCCACCAAGACTATGCTGACCATTGATCACTCATTCACATGAGTTCTGTTTTATCCCACTTTCTTATCCTCTCCATACACATTAGGGGAAATGTGCAGAGAGAGCGCTAATTCAACAGTAAACCTGCACATCGTTGGGATAGAAACATAGAAAATAGGTGCAGGAGTAGGCCATTCGATATTCAATATGATCATGGCTGATCATCCAACTCGGTATCCTGTACCAGCCTTCCCCCATATCCCCTGATCCCTTTAGCCACAAGGGCCACATCTAAATCCCTCTTACATGTAGCAAATGAAATGGCCTTAACGACTATCTGTGGAAGAGAATTCCACAGATTCACCGCTCTCTGTGACTTCCCTCTTATCCTTAAATGGTGACCCCTTGTTCTGGACTTCCCCAACATCGGGAACAATCTTCCTGCATCTAGCCTGTCCAACCCCTTAAGAATTTTGTAAGTTTCTATAAGATCCCCCCTCAATCTTCTAAATTCTAGAGAGCACAAGCCGAGTCTATCCAGTCTTTCTTCAGGATTCAGTCTGGTGAACCTTCTCTGTACTCCCTCTATGGCAAGAACGTCTTTCCTCAGATTAGGAGACCAAAACTGTACACAATACTCCAGGTGTGGTCTCACCAAGGCCCTGTACAAATGCAGTAGAACCTCCCTGCTCCTATACTCAAATCCTTTTGCTATGAATGCTAACATACCATTCGCTTTCCTCACTACCTGCTGCACCTGCATGCCTAATTTCAATGACTGGTGTACCATTACACACGGGACCCGTTGCATCTCCCCTTTTCCTAATCGGCCACCATTCAGATAATAATCTACTTGCCACCAAAGTGAGTAATCTCACATTTATCCACTTTATACTGCATGTGCCATGCATTTTCCCACTCACCCAGCGTATCCAAGTAACCTTGCAGCCTCGTAGCATCCTCCTCAAAGCTAACACTGCCCCCCCCCCCCCCCCCCGCTTGGTGTCATCCGCAAGCTTGGATATGTTGCATTCAATTCCCTCGTCCATATCATTAATATATATTGTAAATAGCTGAGGTCCTAGCACTGAGCCTTGCGGTACCCCACTAATCACTGCCTGCCATTCTGAAAAGGACCCGTTTACTCCTACTCTTTGCTTCCTGTCTGCCAGCCAGTTCCCTATCCACATCAATACTGAACCCCCAATACCGTGTGTATTAAGTTTGCATACTAATCTCTTATGTGGGACCTCATCGAATGCCTTCTGAATGTCCAGATAAAACAAATCCACTGGTTCTCCCTTATCCACTAGTAGTTCCATCCTCGAAAAATGCTATAAGATTCATCAGACATGATTTACCTTTGATAAATTCATGCTGACTTTGTCAAATGATTTCTCCACTTTACAAATGTGCTGCTATCCCATCTTTAATAACTGACTCTAACATTTTCCCCACTACCATTGTTAAACTAACTGGTCTGTAATTCCCCGTTTTCTCTCTCCCTCCCTTTTTAAAAAGTGGGGTTACATTAGCTACCCTCCAATCCTCAGGAACTACTCCAGAATATAAAGGGTTTTGAAAAATTATCACTAATGCATCCACTATTTCTGGGACTACTTCCTTAAGCACTCTGGGATGCAGCTTATCTGGCCCTGGGGATTTATCGGCCATTAATCCATTCAATTTACCTAACACCGCTTCTCGACTAACCTGGATTTCACTCAGTTCCTCCATCTCATTTGACCACTGGTCCCCTACTAATTCTATCAGATGATTTGTGTTGTTCCTTAGTGAAGACATAACTGAAGTAGTTATTCAATTGGTCTACCATTTCCTTGTCCCCCGTGATCAATTCACCTGTTTCTGACTGCAAGGGACCTACATTTATTTTAACTAATCTTTTTCTCTTCACATATCTATAAAAGCGTTTGCAGTCAGATTTTATGTCCCCTGCCATGTTTCTTTCATAATCTATTTTCCCTTTCCTAATTATGCCCTTTGTCCTCCTCTGCTGGATTCACCCAGTCTTCTGCAGGCTGCTTTTTCTGGGTAATTTGTTTGCTTCATCTTTTGTTTTGATAGTATCCCTGATTTTCCTTGTTATCCATGGATGCACTTCCTTCCCTGATTTATTCTTTTGCCAATTATGAGGGAGGAAACCGGAGAACCCAAAGTAATCTCAGACAGTCACAGGGAGAACGTGCAAACTTCACACAGATGACACCCAAGGTCAGGATCGAACCTAGGTCTGGATCGAACCTAGGTCTCTGGCACTGTGAGGCAGCAGATCGACCAGCTGTGTCAACCTAAATCCTTTCTGACTTTCTACATATCTGGAGGATCAACCTCCAGCCTCCTAAGCTCCAATGAATAAAGTCCAAGACTGCCCAATGTCTCCCGACAGCTCACCCCCTAAAGTCATGGTATTATCCTCGAAAATCTTCTCTGTCTGCTTTCCAACTTAATGACATCCTTCCTGTGGCTGGATGACCAAAACTGAAGTCAGTACTACACATGGCATAAAGTAACTCAGCAGGTCAGGCAGCATCTCTAGAGAACTTCAATAGGTGACATTTCGGGTCAGGAACACTGATTGCAGACGCCATTTAAAATATTTAATCTGAAGAATGATCCAGAAGTTTGAAAAGTCTGATGAAGAATCCCAAACTGAAACATGCTGCCTAACACATTGAGTTACTGCAGCACTTTGTGTCTTTTTTCATAAACCTGCACATGCAGTCCCTTGTTTCTCCATTCGTCCCCTATCACCTTGGCTCTGCCTGTCTTCACCATTCCATGCTGTGACTCAGACCCACGCCCAATGTTACAGACCTGACTGCTGATGATCTACCCTGACCAGACATCCCCCTACTGAATAGTATCCAAAAGGGCATACCTGTTGTCAAGGGGAATGGCCACAGGGGATTACTGTACTCTCTGCCTGCTCCCTTTCTTGGTGACCCTCCGTCTACATTCTGCCGATACTCTCGACATGACCACCTAACTGTAACTGTGCTTTCTATGACCTCCGTCTCCCAGATGATCCGCACGTCATCCAGCTGCTGCTCCAGTGCCCCAACTGGACCTGTAGCTAGGCACACCTCACCCAGGTCTAATCCACAGGGACACTGTAAGTCTCCCTACTTCCCACATCCTGTAGGAGGAAGATGCCTCCTCTCCTCCTCTTCTAACTGCTGTCTCTACAGTACTAGAAACATAGAAACATAGAAATTAGGTGCAGGAGTAGGCCATTCGGCCCTTCGAGCCTGCACCGCCATTCAATATGATCATGGCTGATCATCCAACTCAGTATCCCGTACCTGCCTTCTCTCCATACCCTCTGATCCCCTTAGCCACAAGGGCCACATCTAACTCCCTCTTAAATATAGCCAATGAACTGGCCTCGACTACCCTCTGTGGCAGGGAGTTCCAGAGATTCACTACTCTCTGTGTGAAAAAAGTTCTTCTCATCTCGGTTTTAAAGGATTTCCCCCTTATCCTTAAGCTGTGACCCCTTGTCCTGGACTTCCCCAACATCGGGAGCAATCTTCCTGCATCTAGCCTGTCCAACCCCTTAAGAATTTTGTAAGTTTCTATAAGATCCCCTCTCAATCTCCTAAATTCTAGAGAGTATAAACCAAGTCTATCCAGTCTTTCTTCATAAGACAGTCCTGACATCCCAGGAATCAGTCTGGTGAACCTTCTCTGCACTCCCTCTATGGCAATAATGTCCTTCCTCAGATTTGGAGACCAAAACTGTACGCAATACTCCAGGTGTGGTCTCACCAAGACCCTGTACAACTGCAGTAGAACCTCCCTGCTCCTATACTCAAATCCTTTTGCTATGAAAGCTAACATACCATTCGCTTTCTTCACTGCCTGCTGCACCTGCATGCCCACTTTCAATGACTGGTGTACCATGACACCCAGGTCTCGCTGCATCTCCCCTTTTCCTAGTCGGCCACCATTTAGATAATAGTCTGCTTTCCTGTTTTTGCCACCAAAATGGATAACCTCACATTTATCCACATTATACTGCATCTGCCAAACATTTGCCCACTCACCCAGCCTATCCAAGTCACCTTGCAGTCTCCTAGCATCCTCCTCACAGCTAACACTGCCCCCCAGCTTAGTGTCATCCGCAAACTTGGAGATATTGCCTTCAATTCCCTCATCCAGATCATTAATATATATTGTAAATAGCTGGGGTCCCAGCACTGAGCCTTGCGGTACCCCACTAGTCACTGCCTGCCATTGTGAAAAGGACCCGTTTACTCCTACTCTTTGCTTAATGTTTGCCAGCCAGTTCTCTATCCACATCAATACTGAACCCCCAATGCCGTGTGCTTTAAGTTTGTAAACTAATCTCTTATGTGGGACCTTGTCGAAAGCCTTCTGGAAGTCCAGATACACCACATCCACTGGTTCTCCCCTATCCACGCTACTAGTTACATCCTCGAAAAATTCTATAAGATTCGTCAGACATGATTTACCTTTTGTAAATCCATGCTGACTTTGTCCAATGATTTCACCACTTTCCAAATGTGCTGCTATCCCATCTTTAATAACTGACTCTAGCAGTTTCCCCACTACCGATGTTAGACTAACTGGTCTGTAATTCCCCGTACTAGACAACAGAAGATTTATGAAAGAAAGAAAAAGCACTGACCACACCTTATCCCACCATCACCCACCACACCAAACCCTGTCGAGCTAAAGTCTCACAGTTACCTTCAGCACAGTCACTCCCAACAGGCCCGCACCTCTAGTGTCTGCCTACATTATCATGCACCTGCTAGCAGCAGTCACTCCAGGTTGCAAACTGCTTTCAGCTACTAAACTTAATGTGTCTCATGAAGTGGCTGCTGACTTAAAAGTTCCACTCTTTGTTCCTATTGTCATTTGCTCCCTAAATATGATCTTCTGGCCTTTTAATATTGTGACTTTCTCCTTTCAATTGTAAGAACTGAATGTTTTTCTCCTTTCAGTTGGAAAACCTGAATGTCTTGTAAACCTTTGCTGAATTTGTTCTGTAATAACCATATAACCATATAACAATTACAGCACGGAAACAGGCCATCTCGACCCTTCTAGTCCCTGCTGAACACGTATTCTCCCCTAGTCCCATATACCTGCGCTCAGACCATAACCCTCCATTCCTTTCCCATTCATATAACTATCCAATTTATTTTTAAATGATAAAAACGAACCTGCCTCCACCACCTTCACTGGAAGCTCATTCCACACAGCCACCACTCTCTCTGAGTAAAGAAGTTCCCCCTCATGTTACCCCTAAACTTCTGTCCCTTAATTCTCAAGTCATGTCCCCTAGTTTGAATCTTCCCTACTCTCAGTGGGAAAAGCTTATCCACGTCAACTCTGTCTATCCCAATCAGATCATCCATCCTCTAATACGGGAACTGCACACTGTACTACTGGTGCACTCACAAGGGGCCTGTGGGTTGTTGCTCCTGAACTCAAATCCTCCCACGGCAAAGGCCAACCGATCATCTGCCATCCTATCAGCTGCTGCGACTGCATGCTCCCATCCTGCCACTGGTGCACATGGACACCAGGTCTCATGGTGCCACCCCTTTTTAGAATCTGAGAGCACTCAGTTAACTGGCCTTCCTGTCACTGCCACCAAAGTCCATCAGCGCACATTTATCCACATTCAACGGCATCTGCCAAGTGTTTGCCCACTCTCTTAATCTGTTCAAATGAACCTGGAGCCTGGCTGCACCCTCCTCTCAGCTCACAACCAGCTGCGAACTTGGAGAAGTCACATTTAATTCCTTCATCCACGTCTTTAATATATACAGCTTCATAAGTGATGCATCTCTATGGTACATAGCTGGCGTCCCAGCACTGAACCCTATGGTACCCCCCTGCCTGCCACTCAGCGAAATTACTGTTTATCATTTGTTTTCTGTGAGCCAACCCATTCTTTCTCCAAATAAGCAACTTGCTCCCCAAAACGCATGTTATAAATTTGCATAATAACCTCTTAGATGGGATGTTATCAATACTGAACGTGGGCCATATCCACTATTTCTCCCTCACTCTGTTGGTTACATCTTGTTATATCCTCAAAAAGATCCAGTATGCTTGCCAAACAAAGTTTCCTTTTTCTGATTACTTTATCCAGTTCTGTCACTTTTCTCCAAGTGTTCCATTATTGCATCTTTTACAATTGAAAGCGCATAGCACCAGACTCTGGAATAGCTACTTCCCCTCTGCGATCAGACCTGTGAATGGTCCATGAGCTGTCCCAATTCTCCAACCTAATTCATTGCGGTCTTTGGAGTTTTTCTCTGGAACAGTCGCTCTACAACGCTAAGAAGGTATATTTTCTTCAGTCTACCTGTGGCACTTGCATTTATTGAATTGAATTGAATTGAATTGAATTTCCTTTATTGCCATTCAAACAAGTTTGAACGAGATTTCGTACCACGCAGTCATGACAGAAAAAAGACGGAACAAAACACACAATGAACACAATTTAACACAAACATCCATCACAGTGAATCTCCAGGCACCTCCTCACTGTGAAGGAAGGCAAAAAGTCTTATCTCTTCCTTGCTTGTTCTCCCGCTGGGTCGAGGCAATCGAGGCTCTCGATGATGAAGCCCCCACCGGGTGACGGTGAACCCCGCGGCCGAGTTTAAGCTCCGCAAATGGGCCGATTCAAACTGCGCCATTCGGGGCGGATGAATCTGCTTTTGCGGGAGCTCCCGAAAATCGGTCACCAACCAGGGACCTGTGAGCTCCTGATGTTACCGTCCACAGGGCTCGCGGTCGAAGCTCCCAAGCTCCGAAGTCGGGTCGCAGCCACAGCGCCACCACAGCCTCCGAAGTCAGCCAGCAGGCGCTCCCAAGGTCGATTCCAGTTGGAGACCGCCATCTCCACAATATTAGGCCTCAGCGCAGACGGAGGCAGAGATACGACAAGGAAAAGGTCGCATCCCCATTGAAGGAAGAGATTAAAAAAAAGTTTCCCCCACCCTCCACAAATTAAAAATTGACTAAAATATATATCTAACAAGACAAAAAGAAAACAAAAAAAGGAAAGACAGACGGACTGCAGGCGAGCCGCAGCTGCTAGGGCAGCACCACCACTTAGCTTGATTGTATTCATGTCTAATATTATCTGATGAGAAACTATATTCTTTCCGCTCCTCCTGTGATACCTGTGTTTAGTTTGATTGTATTTGTGTATAGTATTATCTGTTTTGACTGGATAAAGTGCAAATAAAAACTTTTTGCTGTAACTCTGTACACATGAAAATAATAAACCTAAACCTAATGCCTCTTGCACTGTGCTCACCAATGATGTCAGACAAACACGTCTCTGATTCTCTATTTTCTCATGACTGAGTTTTTTTAAAATATTGGTGCTACAATTGCTACCTTCTGGTCAATTGGAACTGTTCCTGAAATTAACACATTTGCTCTTTTAAGGATCACTTCATAAATTACTCCAGGATGTAGATACCGGGCCCAGGCAATTTATACTCCGGAGGTGGCGGCGCTGTGATACGGCTGCGGCTCGCCTGCAGTCTGTCTGTTTTTACTTTTTTGTGATGTTTTTTTTTGTCTAGTTTAGTAAATTTTTTGGTTATTAGGTGGTGTTATGGGGAGGGGTGAAACAGGGCTTTCTGTCTCTCCCTTCGGGGGAATGCGACTTTTTTGTCGTATCCCCCTTCTCTTCCCCCGTCTGCGCTGAGGCCTAATGGCGGAGCTGGCGGCCTCCAACCTGCGACCGACCTCGAGGGTCCGGAGGTAGAGCCAGCCAGGACTTACCAACGCGAGGCTGGCCGTCTTCGAGCTGTGGTGATGTCCGGCCAGCGGCACGACTCGGCGCTCCGATGAGGGCGGACGGCGCGGGGCTGAGACACTCCCATGCGGGCGGCACGGCTACCGGCTGGAAGGCGCTCCTCTGTGAGCGGCCTGGGTCCCGGCTGGAAGGTGCTCCCGTGGGGGCAGCCCGGTGCGGGGCTGAGACACTGCCGTGTGGGCGGCCCGGTGCGGGGCGGAGACTGTGCTCCGGCGGCTGAGGTGGCGTTCTGGCGGCGGCGACCTGGATCCGGGGCTCGGCCGCGGGCCAGTGGATGACAACGTCGGGAGCTCGCAGGTCACAGGCTGGTGCCTGTTTTCCGGAGCTCCCGTTGCAACAGCTGCGTCCGCTGGACTGGAGGGCAGCAGCTTCGACCACCCCCAGGCCGCGGAGCTTGAACCGCGGGACTGACTTACCATCGCCCAGTGGGGTATCGCCTCGGCGCAGAGGGAGAAGAGGAGGGAAGAGACAGTAACTCTAAGACTTTTGCCTCCATCACAGTGAGGAGGTGTTTGGTGAACTCACTGTGGTGGATGTTAATTTGTGTTTATTGTGTGTTGTTATTATTACATGTATGGTTGCAGGCAACAGCATTTCGTTCAGACCGAAAGGTCTGAATGACAATAAAGGAAATCTAATTTAATCTAATCTAATCTTATCAGTCTTCTATCCCTACAAAATCCCTGTATTCCTCAACATTTCTCGGAGATCATTAGTTTCCTCCTTTGCAAAGATAGTACAAAATTCTATCATTAATTGGTTTGCTATTTTTACGCAGGAATGAACAATTGTGGTAAATCATCCACATGCTATTGAAATGTCGACCCACTATCAACTCGTTATGGCAGCAAACGAGACTCCAGAATGGTGTGTTGCCTCCCAGGTGCCAGGATCCTGGATGTCTCTTAGTGGCTTCAGAACATTCTCAAGGGGAAGGATAAGCAGCTGGAAGCAGTGAATGTCTTCCACAAATGACATGGGTAGGAAAAGGGATGAGGTCCTGTAGAATGAATATAGGAAGTTAGGCAAAAGATTAAAAAGCAGGACCTACTCACCAGATTACTCCCATGCCACATGTCAGTGAGGGTAGGAACGGACAGATAGGACAGATGAATGCGTGGCTCAGGGGGCAGATGGCAGGATGGCAGATTTTTACACCATTGGGATCTCTTTAGGGCAGACTTTGCAAGAGTGACAGGTTGCATCTGAACTGGAGCGGACGTATATCCTTGTACTCAATATCCACGTGCTACTCAGGGTTTAAACGAGAGAAGCAGTGGGGCTGGCACCAGAGTAGTAGGTCAACATGTAGAAGGACTGTGGGTAAGGTAGAGGTTATAACAAGCAAGCCTCAAAGGATGGACAAACGAAGAACAAAATGACACAAAATGCTAAAGTAACTCGGCGGATAAGGTAGTATTTCTGGAGAACATGGATAGGGTCCCAACCTGAAATGTCTCCTATCCATGTTCTCCAGAGATACTGCCCGTTTTGCTGAGTTACTCCAGCTCTTTGTCTTTTTTTTCCGTAAATCAGCATCTATAGTTTCTGGTTTCGACAAACCAGATGAATGTAGTATAGAATTAATTTGGTGCTTGGGACTGTGATATTGTGGCCATTGCAGAAAATGTGGTTGCGAGAAGAACATGACTGCAGCCTAATGTTCCAGGGTATTGATGTTTCAGATGTGACAAAGGAGGGCAAAGAGGTGAAGGAGTTACTCTACTAATCAGGGAGAAGGTCACTGCACGAGGGGGCTACGTGAGGATGCTGTTCATAGACTAGAGTTCAGCCTTCAACACGATAGTCCCCACCAGACTGGCCGGGAAGCTAATAGAATTGGGGCTCAACACCTCCCTGCGTGCCTGGGTCCCGGACTTTCTCACCGCCAGGCCCCAGGTAGTCAAGATGGGAGGGAATACATCGAAGTCCCTCACCCTGAGCACAGGATCGCCCCAGGGTTGCGTCCTCAGCCCCCAATTGTACTCCCTGTACACACATGACTGTGTGGCTAGGTTCAGCTCCAACTCAATAATTAAGTTTGCTGATGACACTGTTGTGGTGGGCCTGATCTCAGACAACGACGAGAAGGCCTACCGGGAGGAGGTGGCTGATCTAGCACTCTGGTGCCAGGATAACAGCCTCCTCTTGAACATCAAAAAAATGAAGGAGCTGATCATGGACTTTAGGAGGGCACATCATCCAAGGACATACACTCCATTGAGGATAAATGGGGATCCTGTGGATAGGGTGAACTGTTTTAAATATCTGGGAGTCCACATCTCCGAGGATATGACATGGGCATCACATGCCTCAGCACTCGTGAGTAAGGCAAGGCAGCGCCTTTACCACCTCAGGCAATTGAGGAAATTCAGAGTGTCTCTGAGGATCCTCCAGTGCTTCTACGCAGCGACGGTGGAAAGCATCTTGTCCGGAAATATTACCATCTGGTTTGGGAATTGCTCTGCCAAGGACAAGAAGGCTCTGCAGAGAGTAGTGCGTTCAGCCGAACGCACTATGTGAACTTCACTCGCCCCCCTACAGGAACTATACAACAGGAGGTGCAACTCCAGAGCAAATAAAATCATGGGAGACAACCTTCCACCCCTGCAACGGACTGTTCCAGCTGCTACGGTCAGGCAAACGCCTCCGTTGCCATGCGGTGAGAACGGAGAGGTTGAGAAGGAGTTTCTTCCCAGAGGCCATTCGGACTGTAAACGCCTATCTCACCAGGGACTAACTCTACTGAACGTTTTTCCTTCCATTATTTATTATGTAAAAGAATATGTGTGTTATGATTGTGTTTATAATTTGTTTGGTTGTTTGATTGGTTGTCTTTTGCACAAAAGTCCGCGAGCATTGCCACTTTCATTTCACTGCACATCTCGTATGCGTATGTGACAAATAAACTTGACTTGACTTGACTTGCGTCACTTCGAGAAAACATGCTGCGGAGTAGAGCTCAAAACGAAGAAAGATACAAGCATTCCAATGGGGTTGTACTATAGGTCCATCAATAGCCAGCAGGACATAGTGGGACAAATATGCAGACGGAAAGATGCCAAACTCACAGGGTTATCTCAGTAGATGCCTTTAAATTCCCCATATGGCTTGGGACTCACCAAGTACCAGTAGGTTAGACAGGGCAGAATTTGTGAGTTAGATCCACAATGGTTTCTTGAAACAGTACATGGATAGTCCAGCCCGAGAAGGGAACATACTTATCCATTATTTGGGGATCGCTTCGCCGAACACCTCCGCTCGGTTCGGAATAACCAACCTGATCTCCCGGTGGCTCAACATTTCAACTCCCCCTCCCATTCCGAATCCCACCTTTCTGTCCTGCGCCTCCTCCATGGCCAGAGTGAGGACCAACGTAAATTGGGGGAGCAAAACCTCATATTTCGCTTGGGCAGTTTTCACCCCAGCAGTATTGACATTGACTTCTCTAATTTTAGGTAGTCCTTACTTTCTCCTCCCCTTCTCAGCTCTCCCTCAGCCCTCTGGCTCAACCACTTCCTTTCTTCCTCCTGCCCCCCGCCCCCCCCCCCCCCCACCCTCACATCAGTCTGAAGAAGGGTCTTGACCCAAAAGGTTGCCTATTTCCTTCGATCCATAGATGCTGCCTCACCCGAAGAGTTGCTCCAGCATTTGTGCCTATTTTCTTTTTTTCCAACATCTGCAGTTCATTCTTAAACATATTTATCCATGTATTGGGAAACGAATCAGGCCAGGTGACTGGTGTTGCGGTGGAAGAGCATTTTGGGGATAGTGATCATGACTCTGTATGTTTTAGTTTGTTTTGTATAGGGATAAATTTGGACTTTGCTGTAAGGTACTAAATTGGAGTTGCACATTATGTTGTTATTAGATGGAAGCTCAGGAGGGAATATTGGAAGCAGTTGTTAGTAAGTCCACATTGACATGTAGCAGTCATTTAAAGGCCATTTGGTTAAAGTTCAGGACCATTCTATGTTCCATTAAGCAGGAGGGATAAGGATTGCAAAGTAAGAGAACTTCGTATGACTGAAGAGGTAAATTGGGTCTAAAGGAAAGAACAACTGTATGCAAGTTTAAGATGAAATCAGACAGGGTCATATGACTTCAGAATTAAGGGACAGAAGTTTAGGGGTAACATGATGGGGAACTTCTTTACTCAGAGAGTGGTAGCGGTGTGGAATGAGCTTCCAGTGGAAGTGGTGGAGGCAGGTTCGTTGGTATCATTTAAAAATAAATTGGATAGGCATATGGGTGAGAAGGGAATGGAGGGTTATGGTATGAGTGCAGGTAGGTGGGACTAAGGGAAAAAAGTTGTTCGGCACGGACTTGTAGGGCCGAGATAGCTTGTTTCCGTGCTTTAATTGTTATATGGTTATATGGTTATAAAATAATGTAAATCAAGGAGCAAATAACTCAAGCAGGCAATTGGCAGGGCCAAAAGGGGCCACAGATTGACTTTGGCAAATCAGATTAAAGAAAATAGTAAGATTAAACGAGAACTTACCAGTTTGAAGTTTGATCTTGATTTTATGTAAAGTTACGATGAGCGATTACGTGAAGAAGGCCGTCATCCCGCTTGGCACGTCATACTTCAAAGCAGCCGTGTGAAATCACAGAAACAAGTAGTTGACCATGAACATAGTAAGATTTTGAGAACTGGAATTACCATATGACCTTGATAATATGAGGGTGGGAGCGGTGGGCACGTAATCGCTCATCGGAACTCCTCATAAAATCAAGATCAAACTTCAAACTGGTAAATTCTCATTTAATATTCTATTTTACTTCTGAGTCACATGAGTGACTACGTGAAGATTTCAAAGCTCTGTGATTTCACGCCGGAATCGAATCCATGCGTAACACACTGCTTGAAGTGACCATGGATGAGTGAAAAAAGATTCATGCATTCAGACATGACGGTTTGTTATGTTGATGCTTGATCATCCAATGAAAATAATAGCAACCCCTTTCATCCAGAGGAAACTATTAACAGAGTCAAAAATGGAGTTGGCAAATACCCCCGATTTGGCAATGGGTTGTGTTAAAAGTTGGTAAAGTATGTTCGTTTGACCATCCTGCAACTGCTAGGATGTGGTCAAAGCAAACGTACATAATTCTATGAGCTGATGGGGTAGCAGCCCCGGTGGAGTGCGTGTTAAAATATTAATGTTGACTCCTGCATTCACCAAACTCCCGTTTTGCCACGTTAAGATGGTAGAACTAAACTTGTTATGAACTTTATATATATACTAGACCAAGTGCAAACCCGTTGGGTCTGTTCACCCAATGTGCGGTTGTGGGGGGGGGGGAGGCGGCATGCAGCGTCACACACACTAACTATCTCCCCCCCCCCACTCTCGCTAATTACCCCCCTTGATATTATATTAATATTAATTTGCTCATTTTACCCCATAACCACCCTATCTACTGACGCATAGCCCCCAACTTGCAGTCACATGTAAAGAGGGGGGGAGGTGGGGGTAGAGAGTGAGGGCAGAGAGAGAAGGGGCAGAGACACAGAGAGAGGGGCAAGAGGGAGAGGGGGTGGCGAGGAGGAGAAGAGGGAGGGTGGGTGAGAGGGGAAAGGTGGGGGTGGAGGGGAGGAGAGAGAGAGGGTGAGAGTGAAGGGGAGAGAGAGGGCGTGCTGAGAGGGGGGTGAGGTGGGGAGCAGGGACGAGGAGGGAGGGTGGAGGGAAGAGGGTAGGGGGTGTGGAGGGGAGGGGGTTCAGGGGAGGGAGGGAGGGGAGGAGGGGAGAGAGAGAGGGAGGGGAGAGGGGGAGGAGAGAGGGGGCGGGGGATAGAGAGGTTGTGCTGAGAGGGGGGTGAGGTGTGGGGAGGGGGAGCAGGGAGAGGAGGGGGGGACTGAGGTGGGGGGGAGCGAGGAGGGGGGAGAGGAGGGGGGAGAGGAGTGGAGAGAGGAGAGGGGGGGAGAGATGAGAGGGGAGGGTGGGAGAGAGGAGAGGGGGGTGGGAGAGAGGAGGGGCGAGAGGAGAGGTGGGGTGGGAGAGGAGGGGGGGAGAGAGAAGAGCGTGGGGGGGAGAGGAGAGGGGGGAGAGAGGAGAGGGGGGAGAGAGGAGAGGGGGGGAGAGGAGAGGGGGGAGGAGGGGGGGAGGAGAGGAGAGATGGGGAAGAGGAGAGGAGGGGTAAGAGAGGGGGGGAGAGGAGGAGGGGGGAGAGGAGAGGGGGGAGAGGAGAGTGGGGGAGGGGGGAGAGGAGAGGGTGGATGTGGAGATAGGTGGGAAGAGAGAGGAGGGGAGAGAGAGAGAAAGGGAGAGAGACAGGGGGGAGAGAGAGAGAAAGAGAGAGGGATAGGGAGAGAGAGGTGGGGGGGAGAGAGAGGTCGGGGTGGGGGTGGGGGGGGGGGGGGGGGGGGAGAGAGAGAGAGAGAGTGCCTTTTTCAACCCAAACCCAAACAACCATTTGCAGGCAGTGCTTTTTTACTTCCAACTAACCATATAGTCATTTTCAAACCACATTATGGGTACTCACAGCTGTGGAGCCATTTGTTCAGTGTTATTCAGAGCTCTGATTGAGGCACACCACTTGCAGAGAATAATTGAGGCACACCACTTCCTGGTTTTATAGTCCCTCTCCCTCCCTCCAGCAGGGGTAGCAGAGAGGATGGGGAATTTTGTAAAAGCATTAATATCTCTGTCATATTTCATCGATGGGGAAAATCCTCGGCACACATGCGGCGGAGGGGGGCTCTGAGCGAGGTGGCCAAAAATGACGGCGGTAGGTGGCGGCGTTCTCTCGGAAATCGCAGCACAGATCGCCAAAACCGGTCAAGAACAGAGTTTTAGTAATATAGATATATATATATTTCTTCCACAAAACATTGTTTGTTTGGAGCCTTAAGGCTCTAAGTGATCTAGACGTATTGTTGTGAATTTGTGACCACACATTCCGGAAGGTCTATCGGGTATGCCATGAATCTGTATGTACCTCACACCTGGTTAGCTCCAGTTTATTAAATCAAAACATAATGTATTATGTTATTAACATATGTAACCACCCTGTCCAGTCGTAATTTATGTCATGACTGGACCCGTTGCACTGAGGCCAGTGCCATGAAGATTATTACTTTTATGAGAGCCGGCTTGAGATAAGGATGTAGCTCGAGCCCCCAGCTGAAGTAATGTTAACATTACGTCCCATACTCACATGTTACTGGCCTGGGAGAACTTGTGTTAAGATATCCTATATAATTCTGGATATCAGAGGGTGAGGTCCGTCAGAGTGGGTTCCACTTGCTGCAGCAAATATGATGAGAAGAACGTTTGCACTGTTTAATTGCACTGTAACAGAGTATTGTCAAAGACTCATAAGAAATGAACTCTAGGACATCAGTTATTCGTGCTGTATGCATGTAACATGTGTATTCAGCTAAAACCGTTTCCCATCTGCTGAAGTGGAGTTGTCCTGCCTCCTTTTGGTGCTATCCTGCATTCTGCAGTGAGCACTCCACGGATTTGTCTGACAACCGCAGGAAATCGTCTCGGAGTCTTCAAGTCAATGACTTGATGTATCATGATAATGTATCTTTTGCCACTGTATGCCACATGTTTTGCAGCTGATAAATAAGCCTTATGTAAATATATCGATATTCGATGTTCCATCGAGCCAAAAATGACATTAAATACTTTGTAGTCCAACATCCATCCTGTGTTTCATAGATTTCACATGAGATAGTAGTTTCAAAAGATTAGGTAAATATCACAGGATATTTAATCTTCATAGCACCCATGTGACTAACATATGCCACCCCCATAATGTATCAACTTGGAGTTGAGCATGCAGATTGTGCACATTGTTACAATAACCTTTAACGTTTAGAATGTACTGAGTTATAGGTAGTTGATACCAATTACTGAAAATTGGTAACATATTCAACGCGCATCCGCTTCCGTAACTGGAGATTACCATACTTCTCATCTTTGAGCACTAGTATCAATTGTAATACTAAGTATACCCGACCAAAAATACTGGAGCAATGCTGAATACTGCCACCATTGTGATTTCGGTAGCTTCAGCTGAGAATAGCAGAGGTTTATTTGTAATGACCTATATGGTACTAGAGAGGTTCATTCTTTGCATGTTTTAACTTCAGGTAATGCAAAGCCCAATTTGTACTGCTGATACACAGCTGCTATATTGTCAACTATATCTTGATGAATAGAAAGCTGCTTAATAACCAACGAGGTTGTTGCAGGCTTCTGTTAATTGCATCTCTTGCTCCGGGGCGGAATCCCTTGTTAGTTGATAGTTAAATGTTAATCCCAATAATCAGTAGTTCTGATCGGTATCAACTTAAATTTAACTGGATGGGTGGGACCCTGATTCTTCAAATATAGTTTGGACCTATAACAGTTCATTTTTAGCAAAACCCAGCGTTTAACATCATTCCAGATAAATGATAACTAATGTTCTTGAGCTCTGAGCAGCCCAAGCTCTGTTTTGAAATTTGGTAAATACACCTGGGAACTGTAGTTAGCCTATTTTGAAATGCTTTAACTGTTATTATAGCCCCATCCAGGTAATTTTCAAACATCTCTGGTGATTCCAGTGAATGGGAACTACATAGCATGCATCTTTGAGATTGATGCTTGCCATATAGCTCCTATAAAACAGTTGTTAGACTGGAACAAAATTTACTATTCTGAAAGTCTGTATTGCACATATGAGTTAAACCTGGATGAAGTGACATCCTCCATCGTCACCTGTCCTGAAAGGCAATCCTGCCCATAATACTGGGCCTGCCTCGAAGACAACTCCGGTCCCAATTCCAAGTCTGCTTGGAACCTATGTATGTTGTGCAGTAAAAGAATCACATGTTATTATCTGTTTTTTTAAACCAGATCTGAAACTCATGTTGTTTTTCATTGTCTTTTTGAACAAAAAAACACAAGAGTAAAAATTACCAACATGTAACTGGTCCACAATCCATTGTTTCGGTAAACCCAGACCCACCTACCTCCATGGCTACCGGTGGTCTTGTTGTAAGCCCAAAGGCTGCTGATGCGGGTTCCTTTTCTCTCCTTGATTGGGGCATAGGAATGGTAGGGAGTGTGGATTCCATGTTTCTGCTGACCCCTGCTTGGGTCTTGGTCTGAAACCTCATCATACTGAGCCTGCCTTGTAAGACAATTCTGGCCATAACTCTGAGTCTGCCTTGAAAGACGAATCTGATCATATTTCCATGCCCAGCTTTCAAGCTACCACCGGCTTCAGTGAACCGCTTACCCCCTATGGAGGTGTGCGGTGTGTTGTCGCCTACTGATGAAGCTTTGCTTGTCGTTGGTACCTTGATTAGTCTGACAGCTTTTGCTTACTTCTTCTGGTCTTACCTGAAGAGTGGATTCGGCGGCTGGTTTATCCAATGTCACCCTGATAGCGCTGTTCCCTTGCCGGCACTTGTAGCGTGAGAACTCTGGCCTCTTCCGGGTATTCTGTCAACGGCTGGGAACCAACTCTTCCGGTAGCAAACCCTTTGTTTGCGAGTACTCTTGAGGCCATATGCATATGCTTCAGTATGTTCATACTTTAAATTCGAGATCAGTTCCCTACTGGTCACTCGCACTCCTTTCTACAAAGAGTGAGATTTGTAGGCAGCCCTGAAGACAGGTGATGCCGCAGGCCCCTGAGGATACCTGTGCTGACATGGCCCATCCAGCGGACCTATGTCAGGTTCTTGCTTTGGGTCAGACTGAAACTGACCGTGGATGGTCCACTCCTGAGAGCAGGAGACATTTGTGCAGCCCTGAGACAGGTGCCGCTGCCTGCGGGTTCTCCATAATACCCGGGCTAATAACTCCTCCTTTCGAGTATATCTTTGTGGCGCACCTCTCCATCAGGTGCTCCTTGTGGGTTTGAACGCTTCATCATGTTACCCATGTAGGAGATAATCCTCTCCATCCAGAATCCTCCTGGCCCGACTTGTTTGTGGGCTTTCTCCTTGCGCTCCCTTCCTCAGAGTGAGAAATCAAATTGTGGCTAACCCTCCAATTGGGTTTGCCTGGGTACTCCTGGCCCGTTTTGTTTTAATGAATGGCCTCTTCCCTGTGCTCCCCTCTGCAGACAGGAAATATAATTTAAATGGCTAACCCTCCAAATGGGTTTGCCTGGGTACTCCTGGGCCGTATGTTTAAATATATGGGCCTCTTCCCTGCTCTCCCCTCCGAAGAGCGGGAGATACAATTTTCGTGACTAATCTCCAACGGCTGTCTTGGTGCTGTCGGCATCAGTCCGACGATGAGCGATTACGTGAAGAAGGGCCGTCCGTCTGCGTGCGCGTCAATCTTCAAAGCAGTGGTGTTAAATCACAGATAAAAAGAAGACCTGAGAATAGTAAGTTTGTGAAGAAACTAGAACTTCCATATGACCTTAATATGAGGGTGGGAGCGGAGGGCATGTAATCACTCATCGTAACTCCTCATAAAATCAAGATCAAACTTCAAACTGATAAGCTCTCATTACTATTTTACTTCGGAGTCATGTGAGTGACTACGTGAAGATTTCAAAGCTCTGTGATTTTACGCCGGTTACGAATCCAGGCGTCACACACTGAATGGATTGACCATGGATGAGTGTAATCATTAAAGCATTCAGACATTACGTAGTTAAGTAAAGACACTGATGCTTTAAATGAAAGAAAAAGTTTAAAAAAAAGAGTTACCCCTCCCAACCTTGGAGGGAAACTATGGAACAGAACTTAAAATGTGCAAACTCCCCCGGTCCGGTTATGGGTTTGTTATAAAACCGGTGGACCGTTCATTCATTCATCCAACCTGCAGCCACTAGGATGACGTTAAGGGGCACGTCCAAAGCTCTTGCTGCCGATGTAGATGCAGCCTGGTGGAGTGAGATTTAACAATATAAATGTTCACTCCTGCTGCCGCCATAACCTCCTTTGACCATCTGGAGATGGTTTGAGTTGACACCTTCTGGTGGATGGATGAGGTAACCAAGTCTTTCAATCAGGGTTTTGGTTTGCTTTGACTGATCCTTCTGCCAATTCTTGGTGACTCCAAAATGAAAATGTCCTCCAAATGTGCCATTACTATGTGGTTCTGAGACCTTTGTAGACCAAGAATTGGTTTCCGTAGTTTAGTCAATAGTCTAGGAGTTGATGTGAACCCATTTGGCAGAGCCATGCCATCCAGTTAAACTTCAAATATCTCCTGGTCTTAGTGAATAGACACCGAATAGTATGTATCTTTGGGGTTGATGCATGCCATGTGACCATTTTATAGGAAGCTCCTATAAACGGTTGTTAGACCGTATCAAAAATTTACTGTTCTGAAAGTCTATACTGCACATATGAGTTAAACCTGGATGAAGTGACATCCTCCATCTGTCACCTGTCCTGAAAGGCAATTTTGCCCATAATACTGGGTCTGCCTCGAAGACAACTCCAGTTCGAGTTCCAGTTTGCTTGGAACCTATGTATGTTGTGCAGTAATAATAATCACATGATATTATCTGTTTTTTAAAACCAGATCTGAAATTCATGTTATTGTCATTTTGAACAAATACACAAGAGTAATAATTACCAACATGTAACTGGTCCACAATCCCTTGTTTCGGTAAACCGGGATTTACTCGCACTCGCACTCCCCTCCACTGAGAGTGAGATTTGTAGGCAGCCCTGAAAACAGGTGCTGCCGCAGGCCCCTGAGGATACCTGCGCTGACATGGCCCCTCCAGCGGACCTAAATTAGGTTCTTGCTTTAGGTCAGACTGAAACTGACCGTGGATGCTCCTCTCATCAGAGCAGGAGACATTTGTGCAGCCCTGAAACAGGTGCCGCTGCCTGCGGGTTCTCCATAATACCCAGGCTGTCAATTAGCTTGATCTCCATCCAGGGAAGCACCCAGTGGAACCTGGATGAATGCAGAAGTACTTCTTTTCTTTTGTTTGTATGGAAGCTTATTATTCATTTTATGTAAAGCACTTTGGTGTCAATGCGAGTTGACTTAAACAGTGCTATATAAGTAAAACTTACTTACTTACTTCCTTTCTTCTGCTTGTCCCAGGGAAGGTTTCCCCCCCCTGTTCTTTTGTACTCTGATTCAGAGTGGTTTCTTCCATCTGTACTTCCCCCTCCAATGGGGAAGACATTGAGCTGCCCCATGTGCGAGGCTCCTGGCACGGCCTGCTGTAGGGCCCGTGCTGATACCGCTCCCTCCTTCGGAGCAGATCATTGTTGGAGCAACTTCTCCATAAGTTGCTCCATGTGGGAGAGTCGTCCTCAGACGCTCTCCGTTGAGGGAGGGTATCCCTCTTCCCCGGACTCATCTGAGTCAACGGGTTTGTCAGACTTGCGTGTGGTATTACGTCCCGCAGGACCACCATGGAGCTCCTCCTCCTGCACCAAGTCTCCTGCCGACTCTGCTGCCGGCGCTAATGTCGAGAACAAGACCGTCGCCAGCTACTGGGAATGCTGCGGTCTTCGGCAGCCGACTTCCCTACGGACCGTCTCCTCGACATCTGGACTCTGAAACTACAAAAAGGTTCAAGCCTGAAAAAACGCAGGTAAGTAGTTCAACTTTCCTTACCTGCCCATCCCGACGGCTGGGTGGATGCAGTGCCTCTGCCAGTCTGTCGTGTGCGTTGCGTTCAGACGTAATGACGCGCACGCAGACGGATGGCCCTTCTTCACGTAGTCACTCATGTAACTCAGATGTAAAATCCTACATTTTGTACCTACATTTTAAAAACAAGGGTAAGTAGGGATTAGGTTGGGCCGCTCAAGGATAAGGGAGGGAACTTGTGCTTGGTCAAGGGTCAGGTAAAAAAACAACTATATTGTATCTCTTTTCACTAAAAACATGGAGCATCAGTGTGGAGAATACTAATATGCAAGAGCAGTTTGTGATTAAGAAAAAGGTGATGTTGAGACTCTTAAAGACCATTAAGATGCATGAATACTCAGGGCCTGATAGGATTTGTCCCATGTTATTGAAAGTAACAAGAGAGCAGGAGCCTTAACAAAGATCTTTGCATCTTCTCTAAGCACAGACAACATCCCTGAAGACTGAAGGGTCACTAATGTTGTTCCTTTGTGTAAGAAGGGAAGTATAGAGAATCCAGGGAATTGTAGCTCAATAAGCCTCACATCAGCGAGGAAGATATTGGAGAGAATTTTTCAGTATCGGATTTACACCCATTTGGAAGAGAATGGGTAAGATAGAGACAGTCAGCATGGCTTTGTTCATGCTAGATTGTATATTACTAACTTGATGTAGTCTTTTGTGGAGATGATGAAGATGATTAATGAGGGTAGAGCAGTGGTTGTTGTCTACATGGATTTTAGTAAGGCATTTGATAAAGGTCCCATGGTTTGCTGATTCAGAACATTATGATGCATGGGATAAACAGTGACCTGGTCATATGGATTCAGAACTGCCTTACAGTTAGAAGACAGAGGACAGTGGTGGAAACAATATTCAGGTTGGAGGTCTGTGACAAGTGGAGTTCCACAGGGATCTGTTCTGGGACCTATGCTGTTTGTGATATATATAAATGACTTTGATGTGAATGTTATTGGGTATTTAGTAAATTTGCAGATGACACCAAGATTGCAAGGGTCACAGACTGTAAGGAAGGCTGTCAAAGTATACAGTGGATATTGGTCAGCTACAGGGATCTGGGGAGAAATGGCAGGTGGAAATATCAAATACTGGAGGGCATATCTTTAAGGTGAGAGAAGCAAAGTTTAAAGGAGATGCGCATGGCAAGTTTTTTGCCTGAAACACATTCCACCTTGTTGCAGCTCTTGCACTTTTTCTTGGCTGCACTTTCTCTACATCTGTATAATTATATTCAGCACTCTGTTTTCTTTTTCTTTTTGCACTACCTGTTGTACCTATGTATGATATGATTTGACTAGATAACCCATGATACAGCGATTTTCATCGTATATCAGCACATGTGATATAGTTTATTAGTGGCACGACTGACAGAGCTGCTGACTCACAGCGCCAGGAACCCGAGTTAGATTCTGGCCTCGGGCACTGTCTGCTGGTTGCTAACCATTTTAACTCCCCTTCCCATTTCCATACTAACCTGTCCTGGGCCTCCTCCGTTGCCAGATTGAGGCCATGTGCAAACTGCAGGAACAGCATCTCATATACGCCTTTAACTTACCATCCAATGGCATTAACATTGAGTTCTCCAATATGATGTAACTAATCCAAAAACAACCCCACTCCCCCTTATTCACCTCCTCTTTTATTCCCCCTCTCTTCCCTGTGGTCAAGCCGAATTTGCACCTACTTCTCCACCTCCGTCCCCTTCCATCTATATATCTATCTATGGATTTATCATTCTACCTTTTCTATCCTCATCTCACATTGTTTGGCTTTTCATGCCTGGCCTTTGTCCAATCATCTGTCAATCATCCCCTTCCACACTTGTATCTACATATCACTTGCCAGGCTTTGTCCTGCCCCAAATTCTCTTCTAGCTTTCTCTCTCCCCCCCCCCCTCCCCCCATGACAACCCGAAATGTCACCTGTACCTGTTCTCCAGTGATGCTTTTGGTCTGCTGAGTTACTCCAGCATGTTGTGTCTTTTTCTATAAGCTAGCATCTGCAGTTCCTGAATGACGGAAGGTTCAATGGGTATCCATGACGCCAAGATAGGGAAAGCCGAGGCAAAGTCAGGGTACCTCACTCTGCCTCAAGTTTCCCAGTCTCCCCACCTTCAAAGGAGGGGGCGCTGCTCTGGCAGCAGCCATGTCATGCAGCTCGTCAGTTTTTCAACATTTTTTTATTTTTTTAGTATGTTTTAAAGTCTGTATTTAATGTTTCTTCGTGTGTTTTGTGTGGGGGGTGGTGTGGGGGGTAAAGGGGAACCGCTTCGGTCGCCTCCTCCACGGAGAGGCGAGTTTTTCCAGGTCGCCTCCCCCGTGGCCTAACATCAAGGATCGACGCAGCCTTTCCTGGAGACGCGTCCGGGGCTTCAGCGGCGGGCGCAGCGTGGACTCTCGGCGTGGAGCGGGTGAGCCCTCGCTGGAGGGGAGCGCTCCGTTTCGCTGGCCCGAGGCGGCCGGCAGCCTGAAATCGCAGCCTGAAGTCGCGGTCTGCAGAGCTCCAGCTGGTGCGGCGTCTACAGCCCGGGATCTCACGTTGGGGACCCGGGGGAAGAAGAAGCCATCACTGCCGGCCCGCGGCCGACTTCTACCGCGGGGCCGGCATGGACTTACCATCACCCCTGGAGGGGAGCTTCGACCGCCGGCCCTGCAGTCTACGGTGCTTCTGGCTGCGGCGAGGACTTTAATTCTTGACCGCCAGTCTGCGGCCTACAACAAATTAAAGCCGCGGTCTCCGGTGAGGAAGAGCCGATCCTGGACTGACTCTGGACTCTGGTCCTGACCACGGGGGGGGAAGTGGAGGAGGACTGGCCACATTTTGTGCCTTCCACCACAGTGATGAATGCTGTGGTGGATGTTTGTGTTACATTTTTATTGTGGTTGTGTGTTCTTTATTATTGTATCGCTGCAGACAACCCAAATTTCCACCAGCCTGGCTGTGTGGCAATAAATTATATCTAATCTAATCATCTTCAATCACCACGTGTCTCTAACCCTATCAAGGGAAGACTGCTAATTCCAGAATCACATTGCCTCAAGAGCCAGTGTATCAGCGATGGAAGCTTGGACAAATCTATCCGCCCTTACTTTCGGATTGCACCTAAGCCTTCAGTTGTGAAAAGACCAAGCAAATTGTTCTATTTCTCTAGTGATGAATATTTGAATGAGAGAGAAACATGAGGTATAACCATATACCATATAACAATTACAGCACGGAAATAGGCCCTCGGCCATACAAGTCCGTGCCAAACAATTATTTTCTCCTAGTCCCATCTACCTGCACTCAGACCTTAACCCTCCATTCCTTTCCCATCCATATACCTATCCAATTTATTTTTAAATGATAAAATCAAACCTGCCTTCACCACTTCCACTGGAAGCTCATTCCACATAGTTACCACTCTCTGATTAAAGAAGTTCATGTTACCCATAAACTTCTGACCCTTAATTCTGAAGTCATGTCCTCTTGTTTGAATCTTCCCTACTCTCAATGGGAAAAGCTTATCCACGTCAACTCTGTCTATCCCTCTCATCATTTTAAAGACCTCTATCAAGTCCCCCTTTAACCTTCTATGCTCCAGAGAATAAAGACCTAACTTATTCAACCTTTCTCTGTAACTTAGTTGCTGAAACCCAGGCAACATTCTAGTAAAACTCCTCTGTACTCTCTCTATTTTGTTGACATCCTTCCTATAATTGGGCAACCAAAATTGTACACCATAATCCAGAATTGGTCTCATCAATGCCTTGTAGAATTTTAACATTACATCGCAACTTCTCTGATTTGTAAAGGCTAGCATACCAAAAGCTTTCTTTACCACCCTATCTACATGAGATTCCACCTTCAGGGAACTATGCACAGTTATTCCTAGATCCCTCTGTTCAACTGCATTCCTCAATTCACTACCATTTACCATGTACATCCTATTTTGTCCTGCCAAGATGTAGCATCTCACACTTACCAGCATTAAACTCCATCTGCCATCTTTCAGCCCATTCTTCCAAATGGCCTAAATCTCTCTGTAGACTTTGGAAATCTACTTCATTATCCACAACACCACCTATCTTAGTATCATCTGCATACTTACTGATCCAATTCACCACACTATCATCCAGATCATTGATGTACATGACAAACAACAGTGGACCCAACAGAGATCCCTGAGGCACCCCACTAGTCACCGGCCTCCAACCTGACAAACAGCCATCCACCATTACTCTCTGGCATCTCCCATTCAGCCACTGTTGAATCCATCTTGCTACTCCTGCATTTATACCCAATAATTTAACCTTCTTAACCAACCTTCCTTGAGGAACCTTGTAAAAGGCCTTACTAAAGTCCATATAGACAACATCCACTGCTTTACCCTCATCAATTTCCCCAGTAACCTCTTCAAATAATTCAAGAAGATTAGTCAAACATGACCTTCCAGGCACAAATCCATGTTGACTGTTCCTAATCAGACCGTCTTTATCCAGATGCGTATATATATTATCTCTAAGTATCTTTTCCATTAATTTGCCCACCACTGAAGTCAAACTAACAGGTCTACAATTGCTAGGTTTACTCTTAGAACCCTTTTTAAACAATGGAACAACATGCGCAGTATGCCAATCCACGGGCACTATTTCTAATGACTTTTGAAATATTTCTGTCATAGCCCCTGCTATTTCTACACTAACTTCCCTCAATGCCCTAGGGAATATCCTGTCAGGAACTGGAGACTTATCCACTTTTATATTTTTCAAAAGTGTCAGTACTTCTTTTTCTTTGAATCTCATAGTATCCATAGCTACTCTACTTGTTTCCCTTCCCTCACATAATTGAATATCCTTCTCCTTGGTGAATACCGAAGAAAATAAATTGTTCAATATCTCCCCCATCTCTTACGGCTCTGCAGATAGCTGTCCACTCTGTCTCTCTAATGAACCAATTTTAACCCTCGTTATACTTTTGCTATTAATATAGCTGTAGAAAACCTTTGTATTTACTTTCACATTACTTGCCAATGCAACCTCATATCTTCTTTAAGCTTTTCTAATTTATTTCTTAAGATTCTTTTTACATTCTTTATACTCCTCAAGCACCTCATTTACTCCATTTTGCCTATAATTATTGTAGATCTCTCTCTTTTTCCGAACCAAGTGTCCAATTTCCCTTGAAAACCATGGCTCTTTCCAATTTTTACTATTTCCTTATTACCGAACAGGGACATAAAGATTCTGTACTTAAAATTTCCCCTTTAAATGTTCTCCATTTCTCTTCTACATCCTTATCATGAAATAAAATGTCCCAATTCACTCCTTTTAAATCCTTTCGCATCTCATCAAAGTTAGCCTTTCTCCAATCAAAAATCTCAACCCTAGGTCCAGTTCTGACCCTCTCCCTAATTATATTGAAAATAATGGTATTGTGATCACTGGACCCGAACTGTTCCCCAACGCATACCTCCGCCACCTGACCTGTCTCATTTCCTAACAGGAGGTCCAGCATTGCCCCTTCTCTAGTAGGTACCTTTATGTATTGCTGCAAAAAATTATCCTGAAAACATTTTACAAACTCCAAACCATCCAGCCCATTTACAGAATGTGTTTCCCAGTCTATATGTAGAAAATTGAAATCTCCCACAATCACTACCTTGTGCTTACTACTAATATCTGCTATCTCCTTACATATTTGCTCTTCCAATTCTCGCTCCACATTTGGTGGTCTAAAATACACCCCTATAAGTGTTGCTACACCTTTACCACTTCTCAGTTCCACCCAAATAGCCTCCCTAGATGAGCCCTCCAATCTATCCTGCCAAAGCACTGCTGTAATATCTTCCCTGACAAGCAATGCAACACCTCCACCTCTTGCCCCTCCAATTATATCACACCTGAAGCAACGAAATCCTGGAATATTTAGTTTCCAATCACAGCCCTCCTGCAACCATGTTTCACTGATCGCCACATCATCATACTTCCAGGTGTCAATCCAGGCTCTAAGCTCATCCACTTCTCGGAGGCATGGGAGATCGCAGATGCTGGGATCTGGGACAAAAAAGGAGAGTTGTCAGTGGGTCAGGCAGCATCTCTGGTGGAAAATGGACAGGTGTTAACCTTCATGTGGGCAGAAAGAATAGAAGGGAGCTAGCCACTGCAAAGAGTGGGGGAGGGCTTGGGGCAAGTGTAGTAGTGACAGGTGGATACAGATGAGGAATTAGCAGATAGAGTGAGGTGGGGAAGGGAAGGGTGAAGATAGATCAGGGACCGGGAGGTGATGTGGAAACAAGAAAAGGCTGCGGATTCTGGAATTTGGTAGGAAAGCAAGGTGAAGTGTGAATCAATATAGGAAGAGTAGTGGGGGATGGGAAGAACGGAGGGGGGAGGGGGTCCACTGGGAGGGATGTGTGGTGATGGCCAGGTGGGGTAGGTGGGGGGAGGAGTGAGGGTATTGTAAGAAGCAAGGGTAGGCAAGACTCCTTGTAATGACATAACACACTTCACAAAAAGCAGAAAGTATCTAAGTTTGCTGATGTAGATGTGGGAGTAACAGAGGAGTAGAGAGGCAGCGGCTTTGTCCGTTTAGGCCTGGGCTGAGGAAAGGTCCCTTTGCTGAGAGGGTTGTGAGTCTTACTATATAACCATATAACCATATAACCATATAACAATTTACAGCACGGAAACAGGCCATCTCGACCCCTCTAGTCCGTGCCGAACACTTACTGTTCCTCACTGTGGAGCCACAGTTGTTGAGGACACACTAGGCTGACATTGTGAATGTTGATTGAATCAAGGGATGGTGGAGATGGAGGGACAGGTCACGATAGGACCAGGAATGATCAGCTGTGGAGTGTGAGGGCTGGCATGGGCAATAGACCACTCATCCCTTCTTGGTTTTTATTAAAGCATGGATCTTTTTTCTCCTCCTCCATCCAGATGACGATGAATGTTATGGACCTTTTGCACAAACACTGTGTGGAAACAACACTGATTGTAACAACACAAAGGGAAGCTACTACTGTACCTGTAAGGCAGGATATTTCAACCCGAGCAAACAACGTAACTTCACAGACAACAGAAGCTGCGAAGGTGGGTGCTGTCACTCATATTTTGGTATTTAATACTTTACTGTTTTGCCTCACTGAGGAGCTTGTGTGTTGAACTTGGCATGAATGTGAAGAGGCCAGGCCATAGCAGTTACCTAGAGGAGCATTGGAAAATCAATAGACAACAAACAATAGACAATAGGTGCAGAAATAGGCCATTCGGTCCTTCGAGCCATTTAATGTGATCATGGCTGATCATCCCCAATCAGTACCTCTTTCCTGTCTTCTCCCCATGTCCCCTGACTCCGCTATCTTTAAGAGCCCTATCTAGCTCTCTCTTGAAAGTATCTAGAGAACCGGCCTCCACCACCCTCTGAGGCAGAGCATCCACAGACTCACAACTCTCTGTGAGAAAAAATGTTTCCTCGTCTCCGTTCTAAATGGCTTACTCCTTATTCTTAAACTGTGGCCCCTGGTTCTGGACTCCCCCAACATGGGAAACATGTTTCCTGCCCTAGCGGGTCCAAACCCTTAATAATCTTATATGTTTCAATAACATCCCTTCTCATCCTTCTAAACTCCAGAGTATAGAAGCCCAGCCGCTCCATTCTCTCAGCATATGACAGTCCCGCCATCCCGAGAATTAACCATGTCAACCTACGCTGCACTCCTTCAATAACAAGAATGTCCTTCCTCAAATTAGGGGACCAAAACTGCACACAATACTCCAGGTGTGGTCTCACTAGGACCCTATACAACTGCAGAAGGACCTCTTTGCTCCTATACTCAACTCTTCTTGTTATAATGGCCAACATGACATTCGCTTTCTTCACTGCCTGCTGTACTTGCATGCTTACTTTCAATGACTGATGAACAAGGACCACCAGATCCTGTTGTACTTCCCCTTTTCTCAACTTGACACCATTGTGATAGTAATCTGCCTTCCTGTTTTTGCTACCAAAGTGGATAACCTCAAATTTATTCACATTAAACTGCATCTGCCATGCATCTGCTCACACACTCAACCTGTCCAGTCACCTTGCATTCTCATAGTATCCTCCTCACAGTTCACATAGCCAGCCAGCTTTGTGTCCTGCAAATTTGCTAATGTTACTTTGAATCCCTTCATCTAAACCATTGATGTATGTTGTAAATTGCTGCAGTCCCAGCACCGAGCCACTGCCTACCATTCTGAAAGGGACCTGTTAATCAGTACTCTTTGTTTCCTGTCTGCCAACCAATTTTCTATCCATGTCAGCACTCTACCTCCAATACCATGTGCCCTAATTGTGCCCACTAATCACCTATGTGGGACCTTATCAAATGCTTTCTGAAAGTCCAGGTACACATGGCTCTCCCTTGCCCAGTTTCCTGGTTATATCCTCAAAAAATTCCAGAAGATTAGTCAAGCATGATTTCCCTTTCGTAAATCTATGCCGACTCAGAACGATCGTTACTGCTATCCAAATGTGCCGCTATTTCATCTTTTATAATTGACTCCAGCATCTTCCCCAGAACCGATGTCAGGCTAACTGGTCTATAATATCCTGTTTTCTCTCTCCCGCCTTTCTTAAAAAGTGGGAGGCACTAGTTACCATCCTATCCACAGGAACTGATCCTGAATCTATAAACCTCTGGATAATTATCACCAATGCACCCACAATTTCTAGAGCCACTTCCTTATGTACGCTGGGATGCAGACCATCAGACCCATGGGGATTTATCAGCCTTTAGTCCCATCAGTCAACCCAACACCATTTCCAGCCTAATGTGAATTTCCTTCAGTTCCTGTTATCCCAGATCCTCTGGCCACTAGTATATCAGGAAGATTGTTTGTGTCCTCCTTAGTGAAGACGGATCCATAGTACCTGTTCAACTCATCTGCAATTTCCTTGTTCCCCATAATAAATCCACCTTTTTCAATCTTCAAGGGTCTGCACTAATTGTTTCCTCTTTACATACCTAAAGAAGCTTTTACTATACTCCTTTATTTTCTTGGCTAGCTTACCTTTGTAGCTGTTCAAAAGGGAACTGCAGATGCTGGAATATCGAAGGTACACAAAATTGCTGGGGAAACTCAGCGGGTGCAGCAGCATCTATGGAGCGAAGGAAATAGGCGACGTTTTGGGCCGAAACCCTTCTTCAGACTGATGGGGGGTGGGGGAAAGAAAGAAGGAAAAGGGGAGGAGGAGGAGGAGCCCGAGGGCGGGCAGATGGGAGGGTGGGAGGAGACAGCTAGAGGGTTAAGGAAGGGGAGGAGACAGCAAGGGCTAGCCAAATTGGGAGAATTCTATGTCCCTTCACCTCCCCCCTCGACTCCATCCAAGGTCCCAAGCAGTCGTTCCAGGTGCGACAAAGGTTCACCTGTATCTCCTCCAACCTCATCTACTGCATCCGCTGCTCTAGATGTCAGCTGATTTACATCGGTGAGACCAAGCGTAGGTTGGGCGATCGTTTCGCCGAACACCTCCGCTCAGTCCGCAATAACCTACCTGACCTCCCGGTGGCTCAGCACTTCAACTCCCCCTCCCATTCCCAATCCGACCTCTCTGTCCTGGGTCACCTCCATTGCCAGAGTGAGCAACAGCGGAAATTGGAGGAACAGCACCACATATTCCGTCTGGGGACCTTGCGTCCTTATGGCATTAACATAGAATTCTCCCAATTTGGCTAGCCCTTGCTGTCTCCTCCCCTTCCTTAACCCTCTAGCTGTCTCCTCCCACCCTCCCATCTGCCCGCCCTCGGGCTCCTCCTCCTCCTCCCCTTTTCCTTCTTTCTTTCCCCCACCCCCCATCAGTCTGAAGAAGGGTTTCGGCCCGAAACGTCGCCTATTTCCTTCGCTCCATAGATGCTGCTGCACCCGCTGAGTTTCCCCAGCAATTTTGTGTACCTTACCTTTGTAGCTCATTTTTTATCCCCATATTGCCTTATTAGTTCACTTCTGTTGCTCTTTAGACATTACTAAATCCTCTTGCTACCCGGTCATCTATGCTACGTTGTATTTCTTCTCCTTTATTTTTATACTGTCCCTGATGTCCCTTGTCAGCCATGGTTGCCCCTTACTCCCCTTGGAATCTTTCTTCCTCTTTGGAATGAACTGCACCTTCTGTATTATTCCCAGAAATACCTGCCATTATTGTTCCACAGTCATCCGTGCTAGGGTATCTTTCCAATCAACTTTGGCCAGCTCCTCCCTCATGGCTCCATAGCCCCCTTTATTCAATAGTAATACCGACACCTCCGATTTACCCTTCTCCCTCTCCAATTGTAGATTAAACTTGACCATATTAGGACCTAATTGCTCCTTAACCTCAAGTTCCTTTATCAGATCTGGTTCATTACATAACATTAAATCCAGAATTGCCTTTTCCCTGGTAGGCTCCAGTACAAGCTGCTCAAAGAATCCATCACAGAGGCACTCCACATACTCCCTTTCTTGGGGTCCAGTACCAACCTGATTTTCCCAGTCTACCTGCATGTTGAAATCTCCCATAACATCTGTAGCCTTACCTTAACGACATGCCAATTTTACTTCGGAGTCACGTGAGTGACTACGTGAAGAACCCGCTCAGTGCGCAGGCGCGGCATTACGCCAGCAGTGCAACAGCGGCTGCCACGGGACTTAGGCACTCCCGTTACAGGATGAACCGGACCGTCAGGTGAGTACCTTGAGGCCGGGTTTTCTTTTACAGGTGAGCCTTTTTCTGCTTGTGTTTTTTACAGGCAGAGAAAAAGGCTCTGGAACAAAACTGTCCCCCGTTTTCCCGTTGGGGAGGGGGGCAGCAACAGGCGGTAGGAGCGTTACCCGGTGTTCCGTAATTCCCCGACACCGTGCCGAGGCCAGCCCGCTAGTACCTGAAGCAGCGGGCTGGACGCATAGCCACTCGAGAGGCATCCGGCAGGTGTTCCCGATGTCGGACGGGACGTCTCTCCACCCGCACGGGGGGAGAGAGAGCCGCCTGAGCCGCTGGAGCGGCTCACGGAGCAGGTGCCTGCGAGACGCGCTGCTTGAGGGGCGCTCTCGCTACTACAAGGCACAAAAGCTCCAGAAGAACCTGTCCCCCACTCGACTCCAGCGGAGGAGCGTTCCATTGCAGGGGGGGCAGCAACAGGCGGTAGGAACAATTACCGGTCGCTCCGCTATCCCCATCACCGAGCCGAGCCCAGTCCCGCTAGTGCCTGAACTGCGGGCTGGATGTCTAGCCATCCGAACAGGCATCCGGCCGGTGGCGTCCGATTCGTCGGACGGGGACATGTCTCCACCTAAATGGAGGAGAGACAGCCGCCTGAGCTGCATCCAACAGCAATTGGAGCAGCTCCAGCGAGATGCGCAGAAAGAGCGCTCTCGCGGAGGGAGGTCAGGCACCCCCTCCACAGTGCTTCATGCACTGCCCTTTGCTCCCTCATTACTGGAGGCTAGCATTGGTGACCAGGGCTGGGCTGGTCTGGACGAATTCGGGAGTATGCCAGGGGTGCAGGAACATGAAGAGCTGTTGGGTGTGATGGACCGCTTGTAGCAACCCCACGGGCTGGAGCACCGCTGGAACCAAGAATGGCGGCCAGCATCAACCATTACTGGAAAAGGTGCTCGCTGAGGTGCTGAAACAACACAGCACCAGAAAACGGTGAGGCCCTCAAAGTAAAAAGTGTCAACAGCCAAATCTGGGGGCATATGGGTCACACATCCAGACCCAAGAACTCAAGCTACAGCGGATCCTAAGGCTCCTGACGTCAGCCATCACAGCCTTTGCTCGTTCCGTGGAGACCACGGAGATGGATACCTGCCAGCAGGATGTGCTGGCATTAATGTGTACCACACAATTTGAGATCAACAATCTCCGGAGGGAAACATAAGACCTGCCCTCAATCCCAAATTTGCTGGCTTGTGTAAAGCCCCAGCTGCGGAGACGGACGCGCTGCTATTTGGGA
Source organism: Amblyraja radiata (assembly GCF_010909765.2). Taxonomy (NCBI): domain Eukaryota; kingdom Metazoa; phylum Chordata; class Chondrichthyes; order Rajiformes; family Rajidae; genus Amblyraja; species Amblyraja radiata. Next base: position 23,203,894 of record NC_045990.1, read on the forward strand.
AAGATTTCAATAAAAAACTGAAGGAGATGCAGGAAGCATCAAAAACCTTCGGCCTAATGAGGGCAGGCCCCGGGACGAGCAAACCAAGACCTCCGATACCCAAGCGGCAGCACCCCACGGCATCCACCAGTCGACGTCCGCAATATGGGACTGGTGAACGCTTGGGGTCCGCACATTATCCCCAAAGATCTTTCAGATCAGGGCCCGCAGCGGACCCTCTGGAAAATGCACCTCCCCCCAACATCGCCAGCACGTCAGAACAAAATCTTCAGGAAAATTAAGAAACAGAATCGCCAATAACCATGGAAGTAGGTGGGTCTGGTCCCTACCAGCATATAGAGAATAAGTGTGCTTTATTAACAGGGGGGAGATTACACTTGTTTAAAGAAGCATGGGGTATGGTCACGAGTGACAAGTATATACTCAACAACATTACAGGATATAAAATACAATTCATGTCAGAAAAAACGCCGCCAGTTCAACAATGGCCCCAAAGGGTATTTCTCCCTCCGTCAAAGAGAAACGCGAGGGACAAGCTGAACTGGTGAGACTTATCACAAAGGGGGTCATCGAAAAGACCAAACATGAACCTTTGGAATTTGTATCAAATATATTCACTAAAACCAAAAAAGATGGTGTCTGTCGCATCATCATTGACTTAACATCACTAAACAAATTTGTTAAGTATATACATTTCAAAATGGAGACATATGTTACTGCCAAACAACTGAATTCCAAAGGACACTTCATGGCAAGCATTTATCTTAAAGATGCTTACTATCTAGTACCCATATACAAGGATCATCGCAGATACCTAAAATTTATCTGGATGGTACAAAGCATTGCCCTATGGGCGAACCTCAGCCCAAGATTATTCACCAAAATATTGAACCCAGCCATGGCAATACTAAGAAAACAAAAACATATTGTCATGGCATATCTGGAGGATATTCTCATAGTAGGGAAAACGATGGAATTGGCTGTGGCAGCAGTATCAGCTACAAAACAGCTCCTCGAAACTCTGGGGTTCGTCCTACATCCAGATAAATCTAAGTTGAAGCCATCCACTATCATGGACTACCTGGGCTTCACAATTAACTCAGTCCATATGACTGTTACCTTGCCAAAGGCAAAAATGGTTGAATTAGCACAATCATGCAACAAATTAATGGTCAACGAGCGACCAACTATTCGACAAGTAGCAAGAGTAATTGGGGAAATGGTAGCAGCATTTCCGGCTACACAATTCGGACCTTTGCACTATCAAAAAATTTACAGAGAGCAAAGGTACGGGCAATAAAACGACATACAGGTCACTATGATCGTGTCATGAACTTACCCACTGAAGCAATATCAGAGCTACAGTGGTGGGCAGAAAACGTTTGGCATAGTTTCAGCCCTATCTTTATCACTAACCCTACTTTAGTTATTCAAACAGAAGCCAGTGCTCAAGGCTGGGGAGTGACTAACTCCATATCCAGCACAAGTGGTAGATGGACTAAACTAGAGTCATCATTACTACTTACACTGGGCATTAACTATCTAGAGATGTTGGGCGCCTTTTATGGTTTAAAAGCATATTTATCTAATATGCAGCACTTGCATGTTCGGTTACAAATTGATAAATACTACGGTGATGGCTTATATTAACCATATGGGTGGCATAAAATCATTATCATGCGACAAATTGGTCAACATGATTTGGCAATGGTATGTCGAAAGACATATTTGGCTATCAGCTACTTACCTACCAGGTAAGCTAAACACCCATGCCATGAGAAAATTAAACGCCTGGGTTGCAAGTTTGTACAGACCTTACCTGGAACTGGGATTGTCCAAACAAACCATCACCACCATGTCGGCATCCCTTCGAACATCCACCAAGAGGCAGTACTTAACCAGCATCAAAAAAGGGAGAAGTACTGCCAGGAAACATGGACAACATACGCAACAGCTACAGCCACCAACATACTGGAGTTCCTGGCCATCTACACCACGATGTAGGGATCAGCTACAGTGCCATCAACACAGCGCAGAGTGCTCTTTCTGCTTATCTCAAACCAGCGGCAGGACAACAGGCGATGGGATCCCATCCACTGGTGGTAAAACTGATGAAGGGCATTTACAATATCAAGCCCTAAGCCCAGGTATACCCATATTTGGGATATCAGTGTGGTCCTGACATATCTCAGGGAATGGCCACCAGCCAGATCCCCCGGCCTCGAGCAAGCTACACTAAAGACGCTCATGTTGATGGCACTTGTATCCGCTCAGAGGGTCCAGTCACTACACCTATTGCGACTGGACAACATGATCACAGCTCCAGACCAGATCTGTCGTTATCCAGCGACTGGTCAAACAGAGCAGACCAGGAACACCTAATCCAGTCGTGGCTTACCCACCAGAACCACGGTTATGTGCCATGACCCACCTACTATCCTACATAGACACAACCAGAATATTCGAGGGAGATGAAAAGCCTTGTGGGTCAGTCACAAAAACCTTATGTTGGGGTACGAGCCAAACCATTGCGAGATGGCTCAAGCAGGTGCTAGAAACTGCTGGGATAAACACTAACATGTACAAATTTTATTCCACCAGGGCAGCATCCATGTCGACGGCTAAAGAATGGACATGCCTATAGACCACATCCTGGCTACAGCAGGATGGTGGGAAGGGAAAAGACCGTTCAGAAATTTTATAATAAGCCGTTGGCAAAACCTGGTTTATTTGCAGTAAAGATTTACGAACTGCAAATATTTAATTTAAGCCCAGGGGAGCAACTTAATTCTTTGTTGTTATTGTTTAAAAAATACCATTGTGTTTTTCTACAAATAGACTCATTGGTTCATTACGATAACACTTCCTCCCTCAAGAACTTCGGCAGTGAGTGAAATGAAACTGTTACACGGTTTGAAATCACAGAGCTTTGAAATCTTCACGTAGTCACTCACGTGACTCCGAAGTAAAATAGTAAGATTAAACGAGAACTTACCAGTTTGAAGTTTGATCTGTATTTTATGAGGAGTTACGATGAGGGATTACGTGCCCTCCGCTCCCACCCTCATTATATGGATCAAACTAATAAATTGATGTCTCCTTATCTTTACTATGTTTACTTCAAAATAACTGTCTATCTGTGATTCCACACCGCTGCTTGGAAGTATGCCGCGCCTGCGCACTGAGCGGGTTCTTCACGTAATCCCTCATCGTAACTCCTCATAAAATACAGATCAAACTTCAAACTGGTAAGTTCTCGTTTAATCTTACTATTTTAACTCTTGATACAACTTGCGTCCTATATCCAGGCTGCTGTTTGGGGGCCTGTAGATAAGTCCCATTAGGATATTTTTAACTTTACAATTCCTTAGTTCTAACCATACTGACCCCACATCTCCTGTTTCATTGGCTATATTTAAGAGGGAGTTAGATGTGGCCCTTGTGGCTAAAGGGATCAGGGGGTATGGAGAGAAGGCAGGTACAGGATACTGAGTTGGATGATCAGCCATGATCATATTGAATGGCGGTGCAGGCTCGAAGGGCCGAATGGCCTACTCCTGCACCTAATTTCTATGTTTCTATGTTTCTATGTTTCAAAATCACACCTTGCAAGGGACTGAATTTCATTCCTCACCAACAGAACTATTCCACCCCTTGTGCCCACCTCTCTGTCTATTCGACAGGAGGTATACTCTTGAATATTCAGTTCCCAGCCCTGGCAGCCATATCTTAGTAATACCCACAACATCATACTTGCCAATTTCTAACTGAGCCTCAAGGTCATCCACTTTATTTTGTATACTTCACGCATTCATATACAACACTTTGACCTCAGTATTCACCTCCCCTCTCACACCGCTCACAATTGGCCGTGCGACCTTACTCTTATCCCTTCTCGAACTTTGCTTCCCATTAATTCTGGCGTATTTTGTAACTTTTCCTGCAGCCACTTCCCCTTCATCTCCATCTTTATACTCCCAATATGTCAATCCCTCCCCCCCACTACTTAGTTTAAACCCACACGTGTAGCCCTAGCAAACCTGCCCACCAGAACGTCGGCCCCCCTCCAGTTAAGCTGTAACCCGTCCCTTTTGTACAGGTCAGCCCTATCCCAGAAGACATCCCAGTGGTCTATAAATCTAAATCCTTGCTCCCTGCATCAGCCCCTCAGCCACACATTCAGATCCCCTATCTCCCTGTTCCTGTCCTCACTAGCACGAGGTACTGGAAGCAATCCAGAGATAACCACCCTAGAAGTCCTGCTTTTCAGTCTTCTTCCTTACTCTGAACACACGTTGCAGAACCTCCTTCCTCTTCTTCAATGTCATTGCTGCCTACATGCACAACTACTGCCATCGGTTCATCTTCCCTCTTGAGGATGTTCTGAATTTGCTTTGTGACATCTTGAATCCTGGCACCAGGCAGGCAACAGACCATCCTCGCACCTCACCTTCCGCCACAGAATCTCCAGTCTGCAGCTCGGACAATGGAGTCACCCACCACTATAGCTCTGCCCGATGTCGGTCTCTCTGGTCGAGTCCCATATCTAGGATTGGAGCCATCTGCCGCTCACCACTTTCTGTGTAAAAAATGATTTTCTCTTCTTGATCCTAAAAGGCTTCCCCCTTATCCTGAAACTGTGACCCCTTGTTCTGGACTTCCCCAACATCGGGAACACCGACGTGTCCACCTGGGTCTCCTGCACTCCACGGCTACTCTTCTTTCTCACAGTCACACACCTTCACTCTTCCTGTATCTTGGGCGTGACCACCTCACTGTAGATCCTGTCCTGGAAACTCTTGTTTTCCCGGATGGCCCTGAGGTCATCCAGCTGCTTCTCCAGTGCCCCAACACGGTCCTTCAGGAGCTGAACATGGACACACTTGCTACAGTTGTATTAGCCAGAGGCTCCATCCGTGTCCCTGGCCTCCCACATCCTGCAAGCATCATACTGTCTCATCTTACCCGTCATGTGTTCACCACATCCTGTCCTCTCCAGCTTTTTGCGTAATCTCGTCTCCTCAGCCTCTTATATACTTATATTGGCTGCAAGATCTTCCGGTTGCTAACTATTTCAACTCCCCTTCCCATTTCCTTACTCACCTTTCTGACCTGAGCCTCCTCTATTGCTAGAGTGAGGCCACATGCAAATCGCAAGACCAATACCTCATACTTTGTTTGGGTAGCTTATCACCCAGCAGTATGAACATAGAATTCTCTCATTTTAAGTAACTTCAACTTACTCCTCTCCACTCCCCCCTCTCTCTTTGTCCCCTTCCTTCACCCTAGTTCTAGTATGGTGCTGGTGAGATATTCAACAGTCGTAGATCACTGTCAGGGAATAATGAGATATTTAAACATTAATGGCGGTTTCTACTGTCTAACATTATTATAACATCTTCACATCCCCACTCTTTCCATCTTCTACAGAGACTGTTCTCTCCACAAAGCATTGGCTCACATCCCTTCCCATCCAAGCCATCAGGTACTTTCCCCAACAACTGCCCTCTAGTCCCCATGTCCCACCTGGATTTGTTCCCATTTCTCTCCTTCTCCCTCATGCCCCCACTCTGTTCCTTTCCACTTCTATTCCTTTAGTTGGCTTCACGATTGGCACCTCTTGTGTATAAAATATATACTGTAAAATGTCATAGAGTCATACAGCCCTTCAGCCCAATGGCCAACAGATGGGAGAAGATGGACTTTGGCTCCACAAGGATTGTGCAGGGGCCACTTCTGCCTTAAATCCTCATGGACAGTTTCAGCCGGCACATCATGAGGTTCATCATTTATCACACTACCATATTCTACACCCAGACCCACCTGTGTATGACTGTACCACACCCTCTACACCCAGACCCACCTGTGTATGACTGTACCACACCCTCTACATCCAGACCCACCTGTGTATGACTATACCACACCCTCTACACCCAGACCCACCTGTGTATGACTGTACCACACCCTCTACACCAAGACCCACCTGTGTATGACTGTACCACACCCTCTACACCCAGACCCACCTGTGTATGACTGTACCACACCCTCTACACCAGACTCACCTGTGTATGACTGTACCACACCCTCTACACCCAGACCCACCTGTGTATGACTGTATCACACCCTCTACACCCAGACCCACCTGTGTATGACTGTACCACACCCTCTACACTCAGACCCACCTGTGTATGACTGTACCACACCCTCTACACCCAGACCCACCTGTGTATGACTGTACCACACCCTCTACACCCAGACGCACATGTGTATGACTGTACCACACCCTCTACACCCAGACCCACCTGTGTATGACTGTACCACACCCTCTACACCCAGACGCACCTGTGTATGACTGTACCACACCCTCTACACCCAGACCCACCTGTGTATGACTGTACCACACCCTCTACACCAAGACCCACCTGTGTATGACTGTACCACACCCTCTACACCCAGACTCACCTGTGTATGACTGTACCACCTTTGGTGAGTTTGTCCTTGAATGAGATTGGAAACGCTACTGGATTACACTGGTGCAGATTAGATTGGATAATACTATACATGAATACAGTTATCTCACACACAAATACAACTGGTTGTTCAAAGAGAAAATACCCGAATATAGAATATAGTTTGATAGCATTGTAGCGTCACATTTACAGAGAAAAAGTCCGATATAAGCAATGTGGTTTATGTTGTAAGATCTGGATTACTCCCTAAATTACTGTTTATAATCTGATAAGAAGGGAAGAAGCTCTTCCTGTGCAGGGTGGTAACTGCTTTCAAGCTTCTGTACCTTGTGCCTGATGGGAGTGGGATGAAGAGGGAGTGACCAGGTGTGACTAGGTGTTGATTATGTTGGCTGCTTCCGTGAGGCAGGGTGATGTGTAGATGGAGGTTGCTCTGTGTGATGGACTGTGCTACATCTAAAACTCTTAAAGTTGGTGAGATATATTGGAGATATGCTGAATGTCCTCAGTGTCCTGAGGAAATGGAGACAATGGTGTGCTCTTTTGTGATAGATTCAATGTACTTGGTCCAGGACAGGTTGTTGGTGAAAATGTCAAAGACTAGACGCACCATTTGAAGGTGAGAGCGGCAAATTTTACAGGAGACGTGCGGGGCAAGTTTTTTACACAGAGAGTGGTGGGTGCCTGGAACATGCTGCCAGAGGTAGTGCTGGAGGCAGATACATTAGTGATATTTAAGGGGCTTTTAGATAGGCACATGTATAAGCAGAGATATGATTCTTCAATAGGCAGAGGCGATTTGTTTAACTTGTATCATGTTCGGCACAGACATTGTGGGTCGAAGGGTCTGTTCCTTTGCTGTACTGTTCTATGAGCCACCGTAGTTGCCGTTGGTGTCATCTCCCAGCACCCTCTGATGCTTCGGGCACTGGATATTGTTTGTGTTGATGTAACTAGTAGAGTGGATCAAGGAGAACCAGTGGATGTGTTATATCTGTACTTTCAGAAGGCTTTCGACAAGGTCCCACAAAAGAGATTAGTATGCAAACTTAAAGCACACGGTATTGGGGGTTCAGTATTGATGTGGATAGAGAACTGGATGGCAGAGAGGAAGCAAAGAGTAGGAGTAAACGGGTCATTTTCAGAATGGCAGGCAGTGACTAGTGGGGTACCGCAAGGCTCAGTTCTGGGACCCCAGCTATTTACAATATAAATTAATGATCTGGATGAGGGAATTGAATGCAACATTTCCAGGTTTGCGGATGACATTAAGCTGGGGGCAGTGTTAGCTGTGAGGAGGATGCTAGGAGGCTGCAAGGTGATTTTAATAGGTTGGGTGAGTGGGCAAATGCATGGCAGATGCAGTATAAGGTGGATAAATGTGAGGTTATCCACTTTGGAGGGAAAAACAGGAGACTATTATCTGAATGGTAGCCAATTAGGAATAGGGGAGATACAACGAGACCTGGGTGTCATGGTACACCAGTCATTGAAAGTAGGCATGCAGGTGCAGTAGGCAGTGAAGAAAGCAAATGGTATGTTAGCATTCATAGCAAAAGGATTTGAGTATAAGAGCAGGGAGGTTCTCCTGCAGTTGTACAGGGTCTTGGTGAGACCACACCGGGAGTATTGCATACAGTTTTGGTCTCCTAATCTGAGGAAAGACATTCTTGCCATAGAGGGAGTACAGAGAAGGTTCACCAGACTGATTTCTGGGATGGCAGGACTTTCATATGAAGAAAGACTCGGCTTGTACTTGCTAGAATTTAGAAGATTGAGGGGGCATCTTATAGAAACTTACAAAATTCTTAAGGGGTTGGACAGGCTAGATGCAGGAAGATTATTCCCGATGTTGGGGAAGTCCAGAACAAGGGGTCACAGTTTCAGGATAAGGGGGACGTCTTTTAGGACCGAGAAGAGAAAATCATTTTTTACACAGAAAGTGGTGAATCTGTGGAATACTCTGCTACAGAAGGTTGTAGAGGCCAGTTCATTGGCTATATTTAAGAGGGAGTTAGATGTGGCCCTTGTGGCTAAAGGGATTAGGTGTATGGAGAGAAGGCAGGTACAGGATACTGAGTTGGATGATCAGCCATGATCATATTGAATGGTGGTGCAGGCTCGAAGGGCCGAATGGCCTACACCTGCACCTATTGTCTATGTTTCTATGTTTCTATGTGTTATCTGAGCATCATTGCTCCAGTTACTGCATCATGACATGGTGATAGATGTCACAGGAATTCATGTCAGGGACAGGCAAGAAGGTGTGAGAGATCATCAGTGCACAAAGTGTTTTCAGCCACATTTTAAGATTTTGTTTCTACTACAGATGCCAATGAGTGTGTGGCCGACCCAAACATCTGTGGCCCAGATGCAACGTGTTTCAACACTCGGGGAAGTTATCAGTGCGGCTGTAAGAACGGATTTGTCATCAACACTGAAGGCATTTCATTCACTGATAAAACAGTATCCCAGTGTCAAGGTAACGACTGTGGTAGAAACAAGGATCTGGTTTACAAAATTGGATGTAAAGTGCTGTAGTAACTCAGTGGGTCAGGCAGTATCACTGAAGAACATGGAAAGACATTTTGGGTCAGGACCCTTCTTCAGACTTCTGTGAGGTTGCAAATCCAAACCTTTCACCTCTCTTACAGTAAATAATTGAAGTTGCACAACATGTGGAGAATTCACAAAGGACCAGCCTGTCAGTTGGTTTCATATTATTCCTTAGAACAAAACAAATTACACAGCTGTTTAAGAAAGAACTGCAGATGCTGGTAAAATCAAAGGTAGACACAAAATGCTGGAGTAACTCAGCGGATGAGGCAGCATCTATGGAGAGAAGGAATTGGTGATGTTTCGGGTCGAGACCCTTCTTCAGTCTGATGTCAGGGGAGGAGGTAGGACAAAGATAGAACGTGGGTGGAGACAGTGGGACTAGTGGGAGGACAGGGAAGGGGAGGGGAATGAGAGAGAGAGAGCAAGGGCTACCTGCAGTTAGAGAAGTTAACGTTCATACCGCTGGGGTGTAGAATACCCAAGTGGAATATGAGGTGCTGTTTGGAGGAGGTTAACTTCAGGTAACCCTTGCTATCCCACCCCTTCCCCTCCCATTCCCAGTCCACCCATTAGTCCCACTGCCTCCACACACTTTCTTTCTTTGTCCAAATCCCCTCCGCTGAACTGAAGAAGGGTCTTGACCCGAAACATGACCAATTCCTTCTCTCCATAGATGCTGACTCACCCACTGAGTTTCTCCAGCATTTTGTGTCTGCCTCCACATTACACAGCTACTGAGACAAGGTACTGAAGTGGGAGTAATTAGATGACATAGGATTTGTTTGTGATTTTCACAAAACACAGAGCATATAATAGTACAGCTCAGGAACAGGCCCTTCTCACACAATGTCAAACACGATATTAAGATTAAAAATGTCCGTTGCCTCACATATTTCAACACTATATCAGGCTCTATTTGCTTATTGGCCACACTATTGGTTTGAGTCCCAGCCTGGTGTCATACTTGTCTACATCTTCCCAAGTAACCAAAGCAAATCTCTCCACCAGGATACTAGTGACCCTCCCGTTCAGGTGCAACCTGTCCCTCTTGTACAGGTCCCTTTCCTGGAAGTGAGCCCAATGATCCATGTATGTGAAGCCCTCCCCACTGCACTTGCCCCTTTGTTACACATTTATCCCAGCCATCTTCTTACTGCTTGCCTCGCTCGACAGGACAGTGTCTAATCCAGAGTTTACAAGCCCAGAGATGCTGCTTTTCAATTTACCACCAGACTCCCCAGGAGACCTGGCAGAACCTCATCCGCCTCCCCACCTATGTTGTCGGTACCATTGTGGACCAGGCTGTTCACCCTTTCTTTCAGAATATCCTGTGCCCACTCAGACATCCATGACCCTGGCTCGCAGCCACAGTAACGACCGTCTGTGCTTCTGACTAGACAGTCCTGTCTCACTATTGCTCCCCTGGTCCTTGCCCTACCCTGCTTTACACAGTGACAGACACTGGTGCCACTGACATGGCGGCTGCTGCTGCCTCTGAGAGGCTCTTGTCCCCGACAGGGTTCAGAGCAGCAGACCTGTCTGTCTAAGAGGGGGAGAGGCACTAGCTGCAGCCTCTCCTGGCTGAGATATGCATGAGTTTGTGCAAAGGGCCTGTTCCTATTCTGTGCTACTCTGCAAATCTATAGACTAATCGGAGGAATTTACATTTGCCAATTAACCTAGCAATCCTCATATTTTTGGTATGTGCGAGAATTACAGCATTAAAAGAAGCACTTCGGCCCAACTTTACTATGCTGATCAAAATGCCCCATCTAGACTAGGGCCATCTGCCCACGTTTGGCCCATGTCCTTGTAAACGTTTCCTATCCCGTACTTGTCCAAATGCATTTTAAATGCTACAGGATGTACCTCAATTACCTACTCTGGCAGCTTGTTCTTTGACATTCTATCTTTGTCCCGCCCCCTCCCTTGACATCAGTCTGAAGAAGGGTCTCGACCTGAAACATCGCCCATTCCTCCTCTCCAGAGATGCTGCCTCACCCGCTGAATTGCTCCAGCATTTTGTGTCTACCTTCGATTAAACCAGCATCTGCAGTTCCTTCTTACACACTGGCAGTTTGTTCCAAAAATCCACCACCATCTGTGTGGAAACAATTGCACCTAAGGTTCCCTTTAAATCTTTCCATTACTACTTTAAACCTATGTCCTTTGATTCTGGATTGCCCTATTCTGGGTAAAAGACTGTGCATGGAACCTATCTATTCCCCTCATGATATTTGCATAAGATCACTCCTCAGCTTAATGTGCTCCAAGAATAAAGAATTAACCTCTCCTACAGCTCTTTTAGTTTAGTTTAGAGATATAGGGTGGAAACAAGCCCTTCGGCCCACCGAGTCCGCACCAACCAGTGATCCCCACGCATTAACACTAGCCTACACACACTAGGGACAATTTGCTCACACACACCAAGCAAATTATCCTACAAATCTGTACGTCTTTGGAACGTGGAACGAAACTGAAGATCTCGGGGGAAACCCACGCAGTCACGGGGAGAACATACAAATTCCATACAGCCAGCAGCCGTAGTTAGGATCGAACTCGAGAACCGGTGCTGCAAGCGCTGTAAGGTTGCAACTAGACCGCTGCTCCACTGTTGCCACCCTTCTGATCTTCTGAAACATTCAAGACATATATAAATAATAATGAAACAGAGAAGTGGATGAACAGACTGTTGGCGAGGCAGCCACAACGGTGGCGCCACCCGATGGATAAGTGTTGTGTACATTACTGTGGGTATGAGTTCACAAACCCAGCCCAGGTAACAAGAACAGATTCCTTCCTGAAGAAGATTAGTGAACCAGTCTCGACCCGAAACATCACCTATTCCTTTTCTCCAGAGATGCTATCAGACCTGCTGAGTTACTCCTGCCTTTTGTGTCGATCTTCGGATTAAACCAGCATCTGCAGTTCCTTCCTACACATCAAAATTGGCATTATTGTTTAAAATGAACTTTGTTATAGATCTTTTGGGACATGTTTGAGGTGATTTCTTGAGTTCTCCCCCCTGCACAATATTCCACCTCAGCTTTACACACTTGCATTGAAGAGCCCTACCTACTGCCGTCGACAACAATCCGATTATCTTTGCTCCAGAGTGAGTATATTTAGGATGCAGGTGTCATGGGCAATGCTGGGATTGATGACGATGGCTAATTATGGGTTGTAGAATCAGCCTCCCTGGCCACTGATCTCTGTGAAATGTAGGTTCTGCTGCAGTAGAATTTCCAGGACGTCATTGAATGACTGTGGTTATGCTTCCCATTGGAGATAGGATGTGACTTGGAGAGGAGTAAAGATGGTGGCATCCCCACTGAATCATGCATCTAGGGAGCTCAGGAGGCACAGGGGATTGAGGTTTGATCCATTCCTTGGCACTGACTGCGTGGAGTTTGCACATTCTCCCTATGACTGTATAGACTACTCCCGGTGTTTCAGTTTCCTCCCACATCGTAAAGATGTGTAGATCGGTAGATTAATTGGCTACTATGCAATTGTCTTCAGTGTGTGGGTGAAGGGTAGAATATGAGGGGAGTTAGCTTTAAGTCTAGATTTATTATTGTCACGTGTAATGAAGAACAGTGAAAAACTTTGTTTTACATGCTGTCTTACAAATAAGAATATATTGTACATCAACACTATCATGCTAAACTCAAGCACAATAGGTAGAGTGAAGAGAAAGATACAGAATGCAGAAACAAGTTCTCAGCAATGTAGTGCCACAGATTAAGAGACAAAGTCCAATATCCACAATGGGGTACAGGTGAATTATGGAAGGAGCATTCAGTAGCCTGATAATAGAGAGGAAGAGGATGTTCCTGAGTCTGGTGGTGCACATTTTCAAGCTTCTGTATCTTTCACCTGTCAGGAGTGGGATAAGGAGGCGTGACCAAGGTGGTCTTGAAGTCTGGACCCGTAATAAGACGCAAGGACTCAAATCATTAACCATCAACAGTTGGTTTATTTTACTTGCGCATGGGGAGATCCGACTCAGTCAAAGGCTGCGATCACATCTCCAACAATAGTTGACAACAACAGGAAATGTATACACCAAGATGATTATTGATGATGTTGAGTAGATCAATGTGTGTTAATCATCAGGTCTGCACGGAATACACAACAAAGATGACTTTTAATGGTCTGGACGTAATGCACATAGATGACAATTTCTGTAGATCAATGTGTTAATTGCATTGCTGAGATTGTATCAATCACCCAGGTTGCACAATATTGTGCCAAGTATCCCATTAGGCTTTGCAATACTAAAGGTTTTACTTATACAGCGGGCCAAGTCTGATTATGAATGTTGCTTTTTTGAGACAGCATGAAGTGTAGATGGAGTCAGTGATGGGAAGTGTAGTCCGTGTGATGGATTGAGCTACTTCCATAATTCTGCATAATACCTTGTAGATAGACACAAAAAGCTGGAGTTACTCAGCGGGACAGGCAGCATTTCTAGAGAGAAGGAACGGGTGACGTTTTGGGTTAAGACCCTTTTTCAGACTGGTTATGGATAAGTGAAACGAGAGATATAAACGATGATGTAGAGAGATAAAAAACAATGAATAAAAGATGTGCAAAAAATTAACAATGATAAAGGAAACAAGCTATTGTTAGCTGTTTGTCGGGTGAGAACGAGAACCTAGTGCGATGGGTGGGGGAGGGATAGAGAGAGAGAGAGAGAGAGAGAGAGAGGGAATGTTGGGGCTACCTGAAGTGAGAGAAATCAATATTCATACCACTAAGCTGCCAAGCGAAATATGAGATGCTGTTCCTCCAATTTGGTTTATCCTCAATCTGACAATGGAGGAGACCTTGACAGAAAGGTCAGTGTAGGAATGGGAAGGAGAATGAAAGTGTCCAGGAGATCAGGTAGGTTCAGGCGGGCTGAGCGAAGGTGTTCCGTAAAGCGATCGCCCATTCTACATTTGTTGTTGCTGATGTAAAAGAGTCCACATCTTGAACAACGAATACAGTAGATGAGGTTAGAGAAAGTGCAAGTGACCTCGTGGACGTGGACAGAGATGTTAACAAAGCAAGCTGTGATGCAACCCAACATTATGCTTTCTGTGATCCATCTATAGAAGAATGTCTACATTGGAGACATACTAAATTTCCTTAGTCTCCTGAGGAAATAGATGCCTTGGTGTACCCTCTTGGCTGTCATTTCAATGTGGTTGGTCCATGGCAGACCGTTGATAATATTTATGCCAAGGAAGCTCTCAACCATTTCTATTCTTGCATCATTGTTGCTGATTGGGTCATGTACTCCACAATGTTATAGAGTTATAGAGTGATACAGCATGGAAACAGGCTCTTCGGCCCAACTTGCCCACACAGGCCAACATGTCCCAGCTACACTAGTCCCACCTGCCAGCGTTTGGGCCATATCTCCCCAAACCTGTCCTCCCCATGTACCGGTCTAACTGTTTCTTAAACATTGGGATAATCCCTGCCTCAACTACCTCCTCTGGCAGCTTATCCATATACCCTCCACCATTTGGGTGAGCAAGACAGAGGCCCGGGAACCATTGGAGCGAGTGGAGGAGGGTCAGGGCTGTGAGTATTTAAATCGAGCGCGGGGCTTTCTTTTACAGAGGCCCGGGAACTATTGGAGCGAGTGGAGGAGGGTCAGGGCTGTGAGTATTTAAATCGAGCGCGGGGCTTTCTTTCACAGAGGTCCGGGACCGTTGGAGCGAGTGGAGGAGGGTCAGGGCTGTGAGTATTTAAATCGAGCGCGGGGCTTTCTTTCACAGAGGCCCGGGAACCGTTGGAGCGAGTGGAGGAGGGTCAGGGCTGTGAGTATTTAAATCGAGCGCGGGGCTTTCTTTCACAGAGGCCCGGGAACCGTTGGAGCGAGTGGAGGAGGGTCAGGGCTTTTACCAACATCCGTAACGTTCCACACTCCATAGGGAGGGTTCTGGTGGAAGCCGCTGATTGGTGGAAGCAGACTAGAGGAAGCAGCTGATTGGGTGCAACCTCAGGTTAGCATTTCTGCAGGGTACAGTGGGCTAAAGGTACAGTGCATTAGTAAAGGTACAGTGAGCCAAGGGTACAGTGGGCTAAAGGTACAGTGCATTAGTAAAGGTACAGTGAGCTAAGGGTACAGTGGGCTAAAGGTACTGTGCATTAGTAAAGGTACAGTGGGCCAAGGGTACAGTGGGCTAAAGGTACAATGCTTTAGTAAAGGTACAGTGAGCCAAGGGTACAGTGGGTTAAAGGTACAGTGCTTTAGTAAAGGTACAGTGAGCCAAGGGTACAGTGGGCTAAAGGTACAGTGCATTAGTAAAGGTACAGTGAGCCAAGGGTACAGTGGGCTAAAGGTACAGTGCATTAGTAAAGGTACAGTGAGCCAAGGGTACAGTGGGCTAAAGGTACAGTGCATTAGTAAAGGTACAGTGTTTTTTTGTTTATATAATAAAGGTACAGTTTAAAGGTCAAGAGGGAGCAGCTGTTGTGAGTCAGATACCTGCTGATTTCTACCAGCAGTTTCTATTGTATTATACTTGTATCGGATCCAGGGTAAGGCGGGAGAATGACAGCCAGAGCAGTGTACTGTTCTGGATGTCAGATGTGGGACGTCATGGTGTCGGATGGCCCTCCAGACGTCCACATCTGCACCAGGTGCATGGAGATGGGGCTCCTAATGGACCGTATTAGGATCCTGGAGCAGCAGCTCGATGACCTCTGTCTGGTCAGGGAGAGTGAGGATGTCATAGAAAGGAGTTATAGGGATGTGGTCACTCCAAAACCACGGGAGAGAGACATGTGGGTTACGCTAAGGAAGGGCAAGGGGCAGAGGCAGGGACGAGTGAGTACTCCAATGTCGGTACACCTTGCAAATAAGTACTCCTGTTTGAGTACGGATAGGGGTGACGGCCTGCCCGGGGGTAGCGACAGCAGACGGGCCTCCAGCGAAGAGACCGGTCCTGTTGCTCCGAAAAGTAGGGACAAAAAGAAGAGGCCAATAGTAATTGGGGACTCTATTGTTAGGGGGTCAGATGGGCGATTCTGTGGACGCAGTCGGGAGACCAGGATGGTGGTCTGCCTCCCTGGAGGTCCTGTAGGGAGGATTTAGGGAGTTGGGAGGAGAGTTAAGGAAAAGGACCAAAAAGGTAACTATCTCAGGATTACTGCCTGTGCCACGCGACAGTGAGAGTAGGAATGGAGCGAGGTGGAGAATAAATGCGTGGCTGAAAGACTGGTGCAGAGGGCAGGGATTCAGGTTTCTGGATCATTGGGACTTCTTTTGGGGAAGGTGGAACCTGTACAGAAAGGATGGGTTGCACTTGAACCCGAAGGGGACCAATATCCTGGCGGGGAAATTTGCAAAGGCTACTGGGGAGACTTTAAACTAGAATGGTTGGGGTGAGGGACTCAAATAGAGAAAGCTAGTAGACAGAATGGGAGGCAGGAAGCAGAAAAGGGAAGCACTCGGACACAAGAGGAGAAAGAAGAAAAAGGAAATAAACAGAGAATAAGAGGCTTCTTAAATGTACATATTTTAATGCTAGGAGCATTGTAAGAAAGGTGGATGAGCTTAGATGGGGGGGTCCAGACACTTCGGGTCCAGTCTGAAGAAGGGTTTCGGCCTGAAACGTCGCCTATTTCCTTCGCTCCATATATGCTGCTGCACCCGCTGAGTTTCTCCAGCATTTTTGTGTACCTTGGATGAGCTTAGAGTCTGGATAGACACCTGAAAGTATGATGTTGTGGCGATCAGTGAAACATTGTTGCAGGAGGGCTGTGATTGGAAACTAAATATTCCAGGATTTCGTAGCTTCAGGTGTGATAGAATTGGAGGGGCAAGAGGTGGGAGGTGTTGCATTGCTTGTCAGGGAAGATATTACTGCAGTGCTTTGGCAGGTTAGATTGGAGGGCTCGTCTAGGGAGGTTATTTGGGTGGAACTGAGAAGCGGGAAAGGTGTAGCAACACTTATAGGGGTGTATTATAGACCGCCAAATGGGGATCGAGAATTGGAAGAGCAAATATGAAAGGAGACAGCAGATATTAGTAGTAAGCACAAGGTAGTGATTGTGGGAGATTTCAACTTTCCACACATAGACTGGGAAACACATTCTGTAAATGGGCTGGATGGTTTGGAGTTTGTAAAATGTGTGCAGGATAGTTTTTTTGCAGCAATACATAGAGGTACCTACTAGAGGAGGGGCAGTGCTGGACCTCCTGTTAGGAAATGAGACGGGACAGGTGGCAGAGGTATGCGTTGGGGAGCACTTCGGGTCCAGTGATCACAATACCATTAGTTTCAATATAATTATGGAGAGGGTCAGAATTGGACCTAGGGTTGAGATTTTTGATTGGAGAAAGGCTAACTTTGATGCAATGCGAAATGATTTAAAAGGAGTGAACTGGGACATTTTGTTTTATGGGAAGGATGTAGAAGAGAAATGGAGGACATTTAAAGGGGACATTTTAAGAGTACAGAATCTTTATGATCCTGTTCGGTTGAAAGGAAACAGTAAAAATTGGAAAGAGCCCTGGTTTTCAAGGGAAATTGGACATCTTGTTCGGAAAAAGAGGGAGATCTACAATAATTATAGGCAGCATGAAGTAAATGTGGTGCTTGAGGAGTATAAGGAATGTAAAAAGAATCTTAAGAAAGAAATTAGAAAAGCTAAAAGAAGATATGAGGTTGCATTGGCAAGTAAGGTGAAAGTAAATCCAAAGCGTTTCTACAGCTATATTAATAGCAAAAGGATAACGAGGGATAAAATTGGTCCATTGGAGAGACAGAGTGGACAGCTATCTGCAGAGCCAAAAGAGATGGGGGAGATATTGAACAATGTCTTTTCTTCGGTATTCACCAAGGAGAAGGATATTGAATTATGTGAGGTAAGGGAAACTAGTAGAGTATAACCATATAACCATATAATAATTACAGCACGGAAACAGGCCATCTCGACCCTTCTAGTCCGTGCCGGACACGTATTCTCCCCTAGTCCCATATACCTGCGCTCAGACCGTAACCCTCCATTCCTTTCCCGTCCATATAACTATCCAATTTATTTTTAAATGATAAAAACGAACCTGCCTCCACCACCTTCACTGGAAGCTCATTCCACACAGCCACCACTCTCTGAGTAAAGAAGTTCCCCCTCATGTTACCCCTAAACGTCTGTCCCTTAATTCTCAAGTCATGTCCCCTTGTTTGAATCTTCCCTACTCTCAGTGGGAAAAGCTTATCCACGTCAACTCTGTCTATCCCTCTCATCATTTTAAAGACCTCTATCAAGTCAAGATTCAAGATTGAAGATTCAAGAAGTTTATTGCCATGTCAACAAGTTGATAGGAATGTGTCTTGGTTCGCTCTCAGACAAATACAATACATTACAATACAACCACCACATACACCACAATAAATAATACAGACAATACCGTACGAAGGACAATATATACAGGAAGGACAGTACCCAGCAGCGTCATGTTAAGCGTAAGTGCAAGTGCAAAAGAAAGTGCAGAGTGATTAGTGCAAATTCAAATATCTGATGGCTTGGAGGTAGGTGCTGTCTCTGAAGCGAGATGTTTTACTTTTAATGCTTCTATATCTCCTTCCTGATGGGAGGAGATTAAAGAGGTAATGTGCTGGGTGAAAGTGGTCTGCTATGATTTTTTTGGCCTTTCTGGTGAGTCTTGTTGAGTAAAATGATGTCCCTGAGGGAAGTCTGCTGCAACCGATGATCTTAGAAGCTCGGCGCACTATTCTCTCCAGCCGAATCTTATCCTGCGAGGTCGTGTGACCATACCAGACAAGCATGGAGAATGTGAGTATGCTTTCTATGGGAGACCTATAGAAGTGGGTCATGGCTGGTCGACTGACCCTGAATTTTTTGAGCTGCCGCTCAAAAAGTAGAGTCGCTGGTGGCACTTATTGATTATGAGACTGGTGTTGAGCTCCCATGATAGGGATTGATGTATGGTGGTCCGAGGAACTTAAAGGAGGTGACCCTCTCAACCATCTCTCCATTGATGAAGAGAGGGAGGAGGGGGTGGCCTTCTTTCTGAAATCAACAACCAGCTCCTTAGTTTTTGAGATGTTAAGTATGAGGTTGTTGTTCTCACACCACCTTACTAGCTCCTCTACTTCACTACGGGAAACGGTTGCGATGTTATTGGTAATAAGTCCCCCCTGAAGCTTCTGCGCTCCAAAGAATAAAGCCCTAACTTGTTCAACGTTTCTCTGTAACTTAGTTGCTGAAACCCAGGCAACATTCTAGTAAATCTCCTCTGTACTCTCTCTATTTTGTTGACATCCTTCCTATAATTAGGCGACCAAAATTGTACACCATACTCCAGAATTGGCCTCACCAATGCCCTGTACAATTTTAACATTACATCCCAACTTCTATACTCAATGCTCTGATTTATAAAGGCCAGCACACCAAAAGCTTTCGTTACCACCCTATCTACATGAGATTCCACTTTCAGAGAACTGTGCACAGTTATTCCAAGATCCCTCCGTTCACCTGCATTTCTCAATTCCCTACCATTTACCATGTACGTCCTATTTTGATTTGTCCTGCCAAGATGTAGCACCTCACACTTATCACCATTAAACTCCATCTGCCATCTTTCAGCCCACTCTTCCAACCGGCATAAATCTCTCTGTAGACTTTGAAAACCTACTTCATTATCCACAACCCCACCTATCTTAGTATCATCTGCATTCTTACTAATCCAATTTACCACACCATCATCCAGATCATTGATGTACATGACAAACAACAGTGGACCCAACACAGATCCCTGTGGCACCCCACTAGTCACTGGCCTCCAACCTGACAAACAACCATCCACCATTACTCTCTAGCATCTCCCATTCAGCCACTGTTGAATCCATCTTGCTACTCCACCATTAATACCCAACCATTGAACCTTCTTAACCAAACTTCCGTGAGGAACCTTGTCAAAGGCCTTACTGAAGTCCATATATACAACATCCACGGCTTTACCCTCATCTATTTCCCAAGTAACCTCTTCAAAAAATTCAAGAAGATTAGTCAAACATGACCTTCCAGGCACAAATCCATGTTGACTGTTCCTAATCAGACCCTGTTTATCCAGATGCTTATATATATTATCTCTAAGTATCCTTTCCATTAATTTGCCCACCACTGACGTCAAACTAACAGGTCTATAATTGCTAGGTTTACTCTTAGAACCCTTTTTAAACAATGGAACAACATGCGCAGTACGCCAATCCTCCGGCACTATTGCCGTTTCTAATGACATTTGAAATATTTCTGTCATAGCCCCTGCTATTTCAACACTAACTTCCCTCAATGTCCTAGGGAATATCCTGTCCGGACCTGGAGACTTATCCACTTTTATATTTCTCAAAAGTGTCAGTACTTCCTCTTCTTTGAATCTCCATTGAGTTTCCATAGCTACTCTACTTGTTTCCCTTACCTCACATAATTCAATATCCTTCTCCTTGGTGAATACCGAAGAAAATAAATTGTTCAATATCTCCCCCATCTCTTTTGGCTCTGCAGATAGCTGTCCACTCTGACTCTCTAATGGACCAATTTTATCCCTCGTTATCCTTTTGCTATTAATATAGCTGTAGA
This sequence comes from Amblyraja radiata, assembly GCF_010909765.2. NCBI lineage: Eukaryota > Metazoa > Chordata > Chondrichthyes > Rajiformes > Rajidae > Amblyraja > Amblyraja radiata. The sequence goes on from NC_045990.1 coordinate 23,224,530, forward strand.
AACCCTTTGGATTTACTAAGCAACCTCATATCTTCTTTTAGCTTTTCTAATTTCTTTCTTAAGTCTCTTTTTACATTCTTTATACTCCTAAAGCACCTCATTTACTCCATGCTGTCTATAATTATTGTAGATCTCTCTCTCTTTTTCTGAACCAAGTGTCCAATTTCCCTTGTAGTAGCTTCCCAGAGTAGCTATGGATACTATGAGTTTCAAAGTAAAAGAAGTACTGACACTGTTGAAAAATATAAAAGTGGATAAGTCTCCAGGTTCTGGCAGGATATTCCCTAGGACATTGAGGGAAGTTAGTGTAGAAATAGCCGGGGCTATGACAGAAATATTTCAAATGTCATTAGAAATGGGAATAGTCCCCAAGGATTGGCGTACTGCGCACGTTGTTCCATTGTTTAAAAAGGGTTCTAAGAGTAAACCTTGCAATTATAGACCTGTTACTTTGACTTCAGTGGTGGGCAAATTAATGGACAAGATACTTAGAGATAATATATATAAGCATCTGGATAAACAGGGTCTGATTAGGAACAGTCAACATGGATTTGTGCCTGGAAGATCATGTTCGGTGGGCGGCGCGACTCTCGTCAGCAGCGGCCTCTGCAGTCCGTCTGTGTTTTATTATTTTTTGTCTCGTTTTTATGTAGTTTTTGTTATTTTTTTGGGGGGTATGTGTGTGGGGCGTGGGGGGAAGGGGGTAACTTTAAAATCTTTCCCCTGCACGGGAGACCCGACCTTTTCTTTGTCGGGTCTCCGTTGTCGTTGGGGCTGCAACGTGGAGCGGCCTCCAACAGGAACGACCTGGGGTTCCAGCTGCGGAGCTGCCGACTACTCACCGTCACGGGGCTGGCGGAGTCCGGAGCGGGTGGAGCTGTGGTGGAGCGCTGCTGCCACCCGACCTCCGGAGCTTCGGAGGCTGCAACTGCGGGTTTGGCGGACGGCGGCGACTGCTGGGTGACCGCTTTTCAGGGATTCCGCAACGGCGACTTCTCCTTGCATCACCCGGCGTGGCTTTAATCGCCGCGGGACAATCGCCATCGCCAGCCGGGGGCTTTGACTTTGACTCTGGCTCTGACATCGGGGGGGAGAGTGCAGTGGAGAGATAAGTTTTTTTTGCCTTCCATCACAACGATGTGATGGATGTTTGTGTAAACTGTGTTGTGTCTCGGGTCTTTTTGTTTTGTAATGTATGGCTGCAGAAACGACATTTCGTTTGGACCTCAAGGGGTCCAAATGACAATAAATCGAATTGAATTGTACATTGTACATTGTTTGACTAATCTTCTTGAATTTTTTGAAGAGGTTACTAGGGAAATTGACGGGGGTAAAGCAGTGGATGTTGTCTATATGGACTTTAGTAAGGCCTTTGACAAGGTTCCTCATGGAAGGTTGGTTAGAAGGTTCAACTGTTGGGTATAAATGCAGGAGTAGAAAGATGGATTCAACAGTGGCTGAATGGGAGAAGCCAGAGAGTAATGGTGGATGGTTGTTTGTCGGGTTGGAGGCAGGTGACTAGTGGGGTGCCTCAGGGATTTGTGTTGGGTCCTTTGTTGTTTGTCATGTACATCAATGATCTGGATGAAGGTGGGGTAAATTGGATTAGTAAGTATGCAGATGATACCAAGATAGGGGGTGTTGTGGATAATGAAGAGGATTTCCAAAGTCTACAGAGTGATTTAGGCCATTTGGAAGAATGGGCTGAAAGATGGCAGATGGAGTTTAATGCTGATAAATGTGAGGTGCTACACCTTGGCAGGACAAATCAAAATAGGATGTACATGGTTAATGGTAGGGAATTGAAGAATGCAGTTGAACAGAGGGATCTGGGAATAACCGTGCATAGTTCCTTTAAGGTGGAATCTCATATAGATAGGGTGGTAAAGAAAGCTTTTGGTATGCTAGCCTTTATAAATCAGGGCATTGAGTATAGAAGCTGGGATGTAATGTTAAAATTGTACAAGGCATTGGTGAGACCAAATCTGGAGTATGGTGTACAATTTTGGTCGCCCGATTATAGGAAGGATGTCAACAAAATAGAGAGATTACAGTGGGGATTTACTAGAATGTTGACTGGGTTTCAACAACTAAGTTACAGAGAAAGGTTGAATAAGTTAGGTCTTTATTCTCTGAAGCGCAGAAGATTAAGGGGGGACTTGATAGAGGTCTTTAAAATGATGAGAGGGATAGACAGAGTTGATGTAGACAAGCTTTTCCCTTTGAGAATAGGGAAGATTCAAACAAGAGGACATGACTTCAGAATTAAGGGACAGAAGTTTAGGGGTAACATGAGGAGGAACTTCTTTACTCAGAGAGTGGTAGCGGTGTGGAATGAGCTTCCAGTGGAAGTGGTGGAGGCAGGTTCGTTGGTATCATTTAAAAATAAATTGGATAGGCATATGGATGAGAAGGGAATGGAGGGGTATGGTATGAGTGCAGGCAGGTGGGACTAAGGGAAAATAATTGTTCGGCACGGACTTGTAGGGCCGAGATGGCGTGTTTCCGTGCTGTAATTGTAATATGGTTATATGGTTATAAGTTACCCCTCAGATTCCTATGTTTAAGAAAGAACTGCAGATGCTAGAAAAATCAAAGGTAGACAATAATGCTGGAGAAACTCAGCAGGTGAGGCAGCATCTATGGAGAGAAGGAATAGGCAATGTTTCAGAATGAAGAAAGGTCTAGACCTGAAATATCTCCAGAGATGCTGCTTCACCAGCTGTGTTTCTCCAGCACTTTTGTCTACCTCAAATTCCTATTAAATCGTTTCCATTTTATCTTAAATCTATGTCCTCTGGTCCTCGATTCACCTACTCTGGGCAAGAGACTGTGCATCTAGCCCATCTATTCTTCTCATGATTTTAAACTCCTTTCTAAGATCTCCCCTCGTCTTCCTGTGCTCCAAGGCATAGAGTCCCAGCCTACTCAACATCCTATAGCTCTGACCCACTAGTCCTGGCAGCATCCTTGTAAATCTTCTCTCTACTGTTTCCAGCTTGTTTCCTGAAGTCAAGAAATAGCACCTTTGTCTTACTGCTATTGTCCTGACACAATGTTACTTTGTTCTGTACTCTTGGCTCATAATTGTTAGTGATCCGGCCCACTGCAGTGGTGTCATCTACAAACTGATGGAACGCCAAGGAGCAAAGAAGACTGCAAAAAGTGGTGAACACTGCCCAGTCCATCACACGTACTAACCTCCCCACCATCTAAGGGATTTACAAGAGTCACTGCCACAAAAAGGCAGACAGCATCATCAGGGACCCACGCCTCGTTGGCCACACTCATATTACCCCTGCTCATCGTCAGGAAGAAGATTTAGGAGCCTGAAATCTGTAGTGTTCAGGAACAGCTTCTTTCCTGCAGCCATCAGCCTATTAAACACTACAACCTCTAAATAAGCTCTGAACTACATAGACTTGGGTCTAGTTTTATATTTTTGTACTATTTTGTACTATTATTGTTTGTTCCTTTGTTTGTGTGTAGGTACTAATATATACAATACAATACAATTCAATTTATTGTCATTTGGACCCCTTGAGGTCCAAACGAAATGTCGTTTCTGCAGCCATACATTTCAAAACAAAAGACCCGAGACACAACAGTTTACACAAACATCCATCACATCGTTGTGATGGAAGGCAAAAAAAAACTTATCTCTCCACTGCACTCTCCCCCCCGATGTCAGAGTCAGAGTCAAAGTCAAAGCCCCCGGCTGGCGATGGCGATTGTCCCGCGGCCATTAAAGCCACGCCGGGTGATGCAAGGTTGCGCACCGCGTCTTGGTGTTAGAGCCCCCGGCGTGCGCTCGCAAAGTCCCGCGGCCATTCCAAGCCGCGCGGGGCGATTGTGTAAGGCCCCGCTCAGGTGCTCTTCAACCCCGCAACTCGGGCGGGAGAAGTCGCCATTGCGGAAGCCCCGAAAAGCGGTCTCCCAGCAGGGACCCGCGGGCTCCCGATGCCTCCGTCCGCCAAACCCGCAGTTGCACCCTCCGAAGCTCCGGGGGTCGGGTGGCAGCAGCGCTCCACCACAGCTCCACCCGCTCCGGACTCGGCCAGCTCCGCGACGGTGAGGTGAGTAGTCGGCAGCTCCATGACTGGAGCCCCAGGTCGTTCCTGCTGGAGGCCGCTCCACGTTGCAGCCCCAATGACAACGGAGACCCGACAAAGAAAAGGTCGGGTCTCCCGTGCAGGGGAAAGATTTTAAAGTTACCCTCTCCCCCCCACCCCACCCACACCCCCCCACACACATACCCCAACAAAAAAAATAACAAAAACGACATAAAAACGAGACAAAAAATAATAAAACACAGACGGACTGCAGAGGCCGCTGCTGACGAGAGTCGCGCCGCCCACCGAATATATATAGTATATATATTGAAATTTCCAATTCATTGATCATATTGTTAACAGAGTGCTATGTTTACATATTCTGTTGTGCCGCTGCAAGTAGGAATCTCTTTTTTTAATCCTTGTTCGAGGCGTACCGTGGCCCTCTCCCCGAACTCCACCTCCACTACATCGACGACTGCATTGGTGCTACCTCGTGTACCCATACAGAACTCACTGACTTGATCCATTTCACCACTAACTTCCATCCGGCACACAAATTCACCTGGATTATTTCCGACATCTCCCTACCATTTCTAGACCTCATTATCTCCATCGCAGCTATCAGACTACTGACCGACATCTCTTATAAACCCACTGACTCCCATGGCTATCTGGACTACACTTCTTCCCACTCTGCTTCCTGTAAGGACTCTCCTACTCCCAATTCCTCCGTCTACGCCGCATCTGCACCCAGGATGAAGTGTTCCAAACCAGGGCATCGGAGATGTCCTCGTTCTTTGGAGGACGGGGGCTCTCCTCTTCGACTATAGATGAGGCTCTCACCAGGGTCTCTGCTAAACTCCGTAACTCTGCTCTCACTCCACATCCCCCCAATCGTAACATGAGCAGAGTCCCCCTTGTCCTCACCTTCCACCCTACCAAGCGTCACATACAACAGATAATCCTCCGACATTTTCGCCACCTCCAACAAGATCCCATCACTGGCCACATCTTCCCATCTCCTCCCCTTTAGGCTTTCCGCAGAGACCGCTCCCTCCATAACTCCCTGGTCAATTTGTCCTTTCCCACCCAAACCACCCACCCCCCTGGTACTTTCCCTTGCAACCGCAGGAAATGCTACAATTGTCGCTTTACCTCCCCACTTGACTCCACCCAAGGACCCAAGCAGTCTTTCCATGTGCAGCAGAGGTTCACCTGCACCTCCTCCAACCTCATCTATTGCATCCGCTGCTCTAGGTGTCAGTTGCTCTACATCAGTGAGACCAAGTGCAGGCTTGGCGATCGCTTCGCCCAACACCCTCGCTCAGTTCGCAATAACCAACCTGATCTTCCAGTGGCTCAGCACTTTAACTCCCCCTCCCATTCGGTGGATAATAGTAAGATTAAATGAGAATTTACCAGTTTGAAGTTTGATCTTTATTTTATGATGAGTTACGATGAGCAATTACGTGAAGAAGTCTGTCAACCCGCATGCGCGTCAATCTTCAAAACAGTTGTTGAACTAAAATAGTAAGATTCGAGCTGACTAGAACTTCCAGAAGACCTTTATGTTACGAGGGTCGGGAATGGAGGGCACGTAATCGCTCACCGTAACACCTCATAAAATAATGATCAAACTTTAAACTGGTAAGTTCTTGTTTAATCTTACTATTTTATTTCGGAGTCACGTGAGTAAATTGCATCAGTTGACCAGGATGAGTGAGAAGAATTAATGCATTCAGACATGACATAAATAAAAAATGCTGATGCTTTAATAATCAAAGAAAATACCAGTGACCCCTCTCACCCAGGGGGAAACTGTAAAACAGTACCTAAAACAGAATTAGCAAAAGTCCCCGGTCTGGCGATAGGCTTGTTATAAAACCTTTGGTACGTCAGTTCATTGGACCATCCTGCAGCCGCTAGAATGTGGCCGAGAGGGACGTCCATATCCCTCACTGCTGATGTAGATGCAACACTGGTGGAATGATGTTTAAAAGTGTCAGTGTCCACTCCTGCACATGCCAGAACCTGTTTTATCCATCTTGAAATAGTCTTCCCAGTAGCCTTCCTATGAAGTTTGGTGTAGCTGATGAATAAGGATAATTCCGACCCTCTGAGGCTCTTAGTAACCTTAATGTATTGTAGTATGTGAGATACCACACACAACCGTTGGTCTAAGGGGTAAGCCATAAAACTTAATTTGAGCCCCAACATCCCTGGTCTGCCCTGCTTTATGAGATCATCAACAAAAAAGGTGATGTTGTCAAAAGATGTAACCATGCTGTCCAGTCTAAGTTTATTTAATGTCTGGACCCGTTGTGCTGAGACCAGCGTCATGAGTGTGAGATTAGGCAGAGACAGAGATGAAGCTGGTGCCCACTGACGGAGGAGCGTGAGGACCACTCTCACATCCCATATCTGTGAATATCTGGTCCTGGGGGGAGTAGAGTTAAAAATGCCCTTCATAAAACTAGTTATTAAGGGGTGAGATTCAACAGTGTGGTTCCCTGACCCCAGCCATAAGTAAGATGACAAGCACTATTTATGGCACTGTAACTGAGTTTCTGATCATGGAATAGTGATGAAAGGAACTCCAAAACATTGGTAATGGAAGCCGTGTCATAGGAAATATTCGAGAGAGAGCAGTACATCTCCCATTTCCTTATATGAGTGATGTACTGTTTCTGGGTGCTCTTCCTCCAGGCCGCAGTGATCACATCTACCGTACGATCTGAAAGTCCGAGCCCCACGAATGGTCTCCTCAGAATCTGCAAATCAATAAATTTATCCGGTCATGAAGAGGATGGCTTTCCCCGGTCACAGGATGTACCAGGAGATATCTGCTTTAGGGGACAGCCATAAACGGCTGTGCAATCAGAGCTAGGATGAGTGGGAACCAATACTGAGTAGGCCAGTCTGGTACTACCAATATGCCAGAGGCAGAGTCTTGCTTGATCTTGGCCAAGCATTGACTGATGAGGCAAAATGGGGGAAACACATACAAGAACTTTCCACCCCAGTGTAGCGAGAATGCATCTACTGCTACTGCCCCTGGGTCTGGTTCCCATGAAACATAATTTGGTAACTGATGATTTAGTCTGGATGCAAACAGATCAATGTCCGGTACAACATATCGAACGACAATGTCGTTAAACACTTCATGATTCCACATCCATTCTTTGTTGTCATTGAATTCTCGTGACCTGGTGTCCGCCACCATGTTATATCTACCTGGTAAGTAGATAGCTGAAACCCAGATGTTTCTTGTAATACACCAGTGACAAATGAGGTTAGACAATTTATCACAGGATACAGACTTACTTCCACCCATGTGATTAATGTATGTTACAGCTGTAGTGTTGTCAATCTGAAGTTAAACATGCACATAACCATATAACCATATAACAATTACAGCACGGAAACAGGCCATCTCGACCCCTCTAGTCCATGCCGAACACATAATCTCCCCTAGTCCCATATACCTGCGCTCAGACCATAACCCTCCATTCCTTTCCCATCCATATAACTATCCAATTTATTTTTAAATGATAAAAACGAACCTGCCTCCACCACCTTCACTGGAAGCTCATTCCACACAGCTACCACTCTCTGAGTAAAGAAGTTCCCCCTCATGTTACCCCTAAACTTCAGTCCCTTAATTCTCAAGTCATGTCCCCTTGTTTGAATCTTCCCTACTCTCAGTGGGAAAAGCTTTTCCACGTCAACTCTGTCTATCCCTCTCATCATTTTAAAAACCTCTATCAAGTCCCCCCTTAACCTTCTGCGCTCCAAAGAATAAAGCCCTAACTTGTTCAACCTTTCTCTGTAACTTAGTTGCTGAAACCCAGGCAACATTCTAGTAAATCTCCTCTGTACTCTCTCTATTTTGTTGACTTATCCGGTCATGACATGATGCATATTGCTACAATAAGCCTTTAACCCATAGAGTGCACCCAACAACTTTAAGTAGTTAATACCATATGACTGAAGCATCGATGATTCCTGCAGATTCCATCTGCCACCGCAGCTTGAGGTGGTGTTGGTAGCACCCCAACCTAGCGCACTGGCATCAGTTTGCAGGATAACAGATGGTGTATCAACTAAAATAGTATTAGAACAATACCTAATATTGGTAACCCACCATTGTAACTCAGCAATGGCTTCAGCTGGCAACTGCATGGGTCTATCAAAGTGACCTCTATGAAGTTTGAGTGCCTGCTCCTTTTCATGTTGTAAGTTTTGGTTGTGCAAAGGCCCGAACTGAGCAGCTGGGAAAGCAGCCACTAATTTGCCAATTATACTAGCCACATGTCTAATAGAAGGTTGGTTCTTAACAATGAGGTTGCTGCAGGTTTCAATTAATTCTAATTGCTTGCCCCAAGGCAGAGTCACTGACATGTGAATTGAGTTAATGGTGAACCCCCAATAATCAATTACTCTAGATGGTACCAATTTGGACTTAACTGGATGGATCTGGAACCCCAGTCTCTCAAACATGAGTTTGGTAGCTGACACAGATAATTCAGCTAATTCCATAGTCTTCCCAATTATTGAGATGTCATCCAAATATGCCATGACTATATGACTCTGTGCCCTGAGTAGCCCCAGGACTGGTTTTAGCAATTTAGTGAATTCAATTCAATTCAACTTTATTGTCATTGCACAGATACAAGTATGGGTACAACGAAATGCAGTTTAGCGTCTGTTCGTAGTAATAGTGCAATATAGAAATAAAAATACAGAATAAGCAAACAATGTGGACGGAGAGACTGGAGAAATCTATCGGCGGGACTCCGAGTTCAGCAATGTGATAGTGTTGTTGAAGAAGCTGTTCCTCATCCTACTTGTACGAGACCTGAGGCTCCTGTACCGCCTCCCTGATGGGAGGAGGGCAAACAGTCCATGGTTAGGGTGGGAGGGGTCCTTGATGATCTTCCCGGCCCGTTCTGACCTTCATGTGGGCAGAAAGAATAGAAGGGAGCTAGCCACTGCAAAGTGTGGGGGAGGGCTTGGGGCAAGTGTGGTAAGTGATAGGTGGATACAGATGAGGAAGGGTTAATTAGCAGATGTAGTGAGGTGGGAAAGGGTAGGATGGAGATAGAGACAGGGACCGGGAGGTGATGTGGAAACAAGAAAAGGCTGCGGATTCTGGAATTTGGCAGGAAAGCAAGGTGAAGAGTGAATCAATATGGGAAAAGTAGTGGGGGGTGGGAACAACGGAGGGGGTCCACTGGGAGGGGTGTGTGGTGATGGCCAGGTGGGGTAGGTGGGGGGAGGAGTGACGAGTATTGTGAGAAGCAGGGGTAGGCAAGACTCCTTGTAATGACATAACACACTTCACAAAAAGCAGAAAGAATCTAAGTTTGCTGATGTAGATGTGGGAGTAACAGAGGAGCAGAGAGGCAGCGGCTTTGTCCGTTTAGGCCTGGGCTGAGGAAAGGTCCCTTTGCTCAGAAGGTTGTGAGTCTTCCTGTTCCTCACTGTGGAGCCACAGTTGTTGAGGACACACCAGGCTGTCATTGTGAATGTTGATTGAATCAAGGGATGGTGGAGATGGAGGGACAGGTCACGATAGGACCAGGAATGATCAGCTGTGGAGTATGAGGGCTGGCATGGGCAACAGACCACTCATCCCTTCTTGGTTTATATTAAAGCATTGATCTTTTTTATCCCCCTCCATCCAGATGAGGATGAATGTAATGGAACTTTTACACAAACACCGTGTGACTCCAACTGATTGTCACAACACAGTGGAAGCTACTACTGTACCTGTAAGGCAGGATATTTCCACCCATGCAAACAACGTAACTTCACAGACGGCAGAGGCTGTGAAGGCGGGTGGCGACACTCATATTTTTGTATTTAATACTTTACTGTTTTCTCTCACTGGGGAGCTTGTGCTTTGACCTTGGCATGAATGGGAAGAGGCAAGGCCATAGCAGCTGGTTTCAGGTACATAGAGGAGTATTGGGAAATCAATAGACAACAGACAATAGACAATAGGTGCAGGAGTAGGATATTCAGCCCTTCGAGCCAGCACTGCCATTCAATGTGATCATGGCTGATCATCCCCAATCAGTACCCCGTACCTGCCTTCTCCCCATATCCCCAGACTACGTTATCTTTGAGAGCCCTATCTAGCTCTCTCTTGAAATTATCCACAGAACCGCCCTCTGAGGCAGAGAATTCAAGAGACTTACAACTCTCTGTCATAAAAAGTGTTTCCTCGTTTCCATTCTAAATGGCTTACCCCTTATTCTGAAACTGTGGCCCCTGGTTCTGGACTCCCGCATCATGGGAAATATGTTTCCTGCCTCTAGCGTGCCCAAAACCCTAATAATCTTATATGTTTCTATAAGAACCCTCTCCTCCTTCTAAACTCCAGGGTATACGTCCAGCCGCTCCATTCTCTCAGCATATGACAGTCCCGCCATTCCTGGAATTAACCTTGTAAACCTGCGCTGCACTCCCTCAAAAGCAAGAATGTCCTTCCTCAAATTAGGCGACCAAAACTGCACACAATACTCCAGGTGTTGTCTCACTGTGGCCTTATACATCTTTGCTCCTATACTCAACTCCTCTTGTTATAAAGGCCTACATGCCATTCGCTTTCTTCACTGCCTGCTGTACTTACATGCTTACTTTCATTGACTGATGAACAAGGAACCCCAGATCATGTTGTACTTCCCCTTTTCCCAACTTGACACCATTTGGACTGTAATCTGCCTTCCTGTTTTTGCTACCAAAGTGGATAACCTCACATATATCCACATTAAACTGCATCTGCCATGCATCTGCCCACATGCTCAACCTGTCCAAGTCACCCTGCATTCGCATAGCATCCTCCTCACAGTTCACACTGCCACCCAGCCTTGTGCCATCTGCAAATTTGCTTATGTTACTTTGAATCCCTTCATCTAAATCATTGATGTATATTGTAAATAGCTGCGGTCCTAGCACCGAGCCTTGCGGCACCCCACTAGTCACTGCCTGTCATTCTGAAACGGACCCATTTATCCCTACTCTTTCAAGATTCAAGATTCAAGAGAGTTTATTGTCATGTGTCCCTGATAGGACAATGAAATTCTTGCTTTGCTTCAGCACAACAAAACATAGTAGGCATGACTACAGAACAGATCAGTGTGTCCATATATCATTGTATAAATATATACACACATGAATAAATAAACTGATGAAGTGCAAATGGCAGATAATGGGTTATTAGTGTTCAAAGTTTTGTCCGAGCCAAGTTTAATAACCTGATGGCTGTGGGGAAGTAGCTATTCCTGAACCTGGACGTTGCAGTCTTCAGGCTCCTGTACATTCTACCTGAAGGTAGCAGGGAGATGAGTGTTTGGCCAGGACGATGTGGGTCTTTGATGATGCTGCCAGCCTTTTTGAAGCAGCGACTGCGATAGATCCCTTCGATGGACTGGGCAGTGTTTACTACTTTTTGTAGTCTTTTCCTCTCAAGTTGCCGAACCAAGCCATGATGCAACTCTCTGATGCGGTCAGCATGGTCTCTACTGTGCACCTGTAGAAGTTAGAGAGAGTCCTCCTTGACAAACCGACTCTCCGTAATTTTCTCAGGAAGTAGTGGCATTGATCTGCTTTCTTAATAATAGCATCAGTGTTCTCGGACCAGGATAGATCTTCAGAGATGTGCACGCCCAGGAATGTGAAGCTCTTGACCCTTTCAATCATTGACCCATTGATATAAACGGGACTGTGGGTCCCCATCCTACTCCATCTAAAGTCCACAATCAGTTCCTTGGTTTTGCTGGTGTTGAGGGCCAGGTTATTGTACTGGCACCATATGGACAGTCGCTCGATCTCTCTTCTATACTCTGACTCATCCCCATCAGTGATACGTCCCACAACAGTGGTGTCGTCAGCGAACTTGATGATGGAGTTCACACTATGACCGGCTACGCAGTCATGAATATAGAGCGAGTACAGCAGGGGGCTGAGCACGCAGCCTTGAGGTGCTCCCATGCTGATTGTTATAGAGGCTGACACATTTCCACCAATACGAACAGACTGTGGTCTGTGAATGTAGTTGAGGATCCAATTGCAGAGCCTTTTTGATGGCCTTACCAAGGTCATATCTGGACTTCTCGTAGACCTCTGTATCATCAGACATGAATGCTTGGTGTCTGGTCATCAGAAGAGTGCGGATCTAAAAGTTCATCCAAGGTTTCTGTTTAGGAAACACTCGGAAGGTTTTTGTAGGGATGCAGTCTTCCACACATTTCTTTATGAAGTCTGAAACGACTATGGGGTATTTGTTCAAGTCTGTTGCCGAGTCCTTGAACATTGCCCAGTCTACAGACTCCAAACAGTCCCTTGACAGACTGCAAGGGACCTACATTTGTTTAGTTTTTTTAAATCAAAGTATTTTTTATTTAGTTTTCAGGACATAACAAAGTGCAAAGTTGTCTATTTGTTACAGACCGAGTGTACGAAAAGAATAAATAATAAAACAACTTATGCTAACATATAACAAGACAACAATAAAAGAGAAATGAGATACCAAAAATAATAATCCCTCCCCAGTCACTGCCAGTGAGCATGTGCAAATATCAGCCTGTCACAACAATAATCCACGATAAATAAATGGGTAGACTGTTAAGCTGTTAAACTGTGCTTGATGATCAAGCATTTATAAAGTCTGGAATGCATTTAAAAAAGGATCCCACGCTTTCTGAAACCTTCCATTTGAATGTTGAAGTGAGTACCTGATTTTCTCGAGCTTTAGGCAGGACATAATATCTGTCAGCCATTGAGTATGAGTGGGCGGGGAGGTTCCATCCACCTGAGCAGGATTGTTCGCCGAGCCAGAAGTGAAGCAAAATATATAGTGCGGCGTTTATCTGCTGTTAATCTAACCTCCTCACCAGTGACCCCAAAAAGAGTGATTAGAGGCTTTGGTTCCAATTTGATGTTTAACACCTGGGATAATGTTTGAAAGACTTCTAGCCAGAATTTGTTAAGGCTGGAGCATGACCAATACATATGGATAAGAGAAGCTTCAGAAATTTTACATTTAACACAGAATGGACTAACCTCAGGGTAAAAAGTAGATAATTTGACTTTTGAGATATGAGCCCTATGTACCACTTTGAATTGAATCAGACAGTGACGAGCACATAGAGAGGTGGAATTAACCAGTTTAAGAATGGATCTCCATGTATCTTCCGAGAGAGAGGAGCCCAAGTCTTCCTTCCATGCTGCCTTGAGCTTGTCCATGCCTTAGGTCCACCATCCTGCCATATAAAGCTGAGACAAGTCTATTCTGAGATGGGTTTAAAGAAATAAATGTATCAACAAGGGTTGTGTCTGTTGGTATAGAAGAGCTGGGCAGTTTATAGAACACATAATGTCTTGTTCGCAGGTATCGGAAAAAATCTGACTTTGGAAGATTGAATTTGTTGCTTAATTGTTCAAATGATGCTACAGTGTTACCCATTAGCAGGTCCTTGAAGCGCACAATACCCTTCCTATGCCATTCTTTAAAGCCAGTGTCCTGAGTTGATGGTTTAAAAAGGTGGTTTGATCCAATAGGGCTTAGTAGAGAAAGGTTATGCAACCCAAAACACTTCCTGAATTGAACCCATATCCTCAAAGAGTGTTTAACCACTGGATTTTTTTAACAGATTTAATTGAGGGGAGTGGAAGTGAGGAACAAGTAGTGCAGGTATGGACATATTATGGTCGGCTTCTTTTTCTGGTTAATTTGTATGCTTCATCTTTTGTTTTGGAATCTGGAGTATTGTGTACAGTTTTGGTCTCCTAATTTGATAAAGGACATCCTTGTGATTGAGGCAGTGCAGCGTAGGTTCACAAGATTGATCCCTGGGACCTCTTTTGGGGAAGGGACTCGAGCACTAGAACCCGAGGGGAACCAATATCCTGGCGGGGAGATATGCAAAGGCTACTGGGGAGACTTTAAACTAGAATGGTTGGGGGGAGGGAGTCAAATAGAGAAAGCTAGTAATAATAATAATGGATGGGATTTATATAGCGCCTTTCTAATACTCAAGGCGCTTTACATCGCATTATTCATTCACTCCTCAGTCACACTCGGTGGTGGTAAGCTACTTCTGTAGCCACAGCTGCTCTGGGGCAGACTGACGGAAGCGTGGCTGCCAATCTGCGCCTACGGCCCCTCCGACCACCACCAATCACTCACACACATTCACACACAGGCAAAGGTGGGTGAAGTGTCTTGCCCAAGGACACAACGACAGTATGCACTCCAAGCGGGATTCGAACCAGCTACCTTCTGGTCGCCAGCCGATCACTTAGGCCATTGTGCCGTCTGTAGACAGTGGGTGAGGCAGGAGGCAGCGAAGGGAAGCACCCAGACCCAACATGTAGGGAAGAAAGAAGAAAAAGATAATAAACAGTGAATAAGAGGTACACAAAAATGCTGGAGAAACTCAGCGGGTGCAGCAGCAACTATGGAGCGAAGGAAATAGGCGACGTTTTGGGCCGAAACCCTTCTTTAGACTGAGTGAATAAGAGGTGGTGGGTTTCTTAAATGTGTATATTTTAATGCTAGGAGCATTGGAAGTAAGGTGGATGAGCTTAGAGCCTGGATTGACACCTGGAAGTATGATGTTGTGGCGATTAGTGAAACATGGTTGCAGGATGGCTGTGATTTGAAACTAAATATTCCAGGATTTCGTTGCTTCAGGTGTGACAGAATTGGTGGGGCAAGAGGTGGATGTGTTGCATTGCTTGTCAGGGATGATATTACAGCAGTGCTTTGGCAGAATAGATTAGAGGGCTCGTCTAGGGAGGCTATTTGGGTGGAACTGAGAAATGGAAAAGGTGTAGCAACACATAGGGGTGTATTATAGCACGCCTAATGGGGAGCGATAATTGGAAGAGCAAATATGTAAGGAGATAGCAGATATTAGTAGTAAGCACAAGGTAGTGATTGTGGGAGATTTCGATTTTCCACACATAGACTGGGAAACATTCTGTAAATGGGCTGGATGGTTTGGAGTTTGTAATATGCGCAGGATATTTTTTTGCAGCAATACATAGAGGTGAGAAGGGGCCGTGAAATGAGACAGGTCAGGTGGCGGAGGTATGTATTGGGGAGCACTTCGGGTCCAGTGATCACAATACCATTAGTTTCAATATAATTATGGAGAAGGTCAGAACTAGACCAAGGGTTGAGATTTCTGAATGGACAAAGGCTAACTTTGAAGAGAAGGATTTAAAGGGAGTGAATCGGGACATTTTGTTTTATGGGAAGTATGTACTAGAGAAATGGAAGACATTTAAAGGTGACATTTTAAGAGTACAGAATCTTTATGTCCCTGTTCGGTTGAAAGGAGAGAGTAATAATTGGAAAGAGCCATGGTTTTCAAGGGAAATTGGACACGGTTCGGAAAAAGAGAAAGAGCTACAATAATTATAGGCAGCATGGAGTAAATGAGGTTCTTGTGGAGCAGGGCCGGCCTTAGCAGGTGCGGGGCCCAATTGGGAATTCGTAGAAATATAAATAAATAATTATAATTGAGACACGTGTCCCTGCTTTCTCCTCCCCAGCTCTCCCTCAGCCCTTTTCCAGCTCTCCCTCAACCCATATGACAATAAAACACTCTTGACTCTTGAAAGTCTATCACCTCCATGATCAACCCTGATAGTGTGTCCCAGGCACCCTATGTGACAATAAAAAGTGTCTCTAATTTTCTCAGTAACCTCCACAATAATATTGGCCCATTTATAGATATCAAACAATTCAGTCAGAATTTTCTTCCCAAGGGTGGAAATGTCAAAGACTAGAGGGCGTAGCTTAAAAGTGAAAGATGCAAAGTTTAAAGGAGATATGCTGGGCAAGTTTATTTACACAGAGAACGGTAGCTGCTGGAATGTGCTGCCAGGGTTGGTTGTGGAGGCAGATGCGATATTATAGTATAAGAGGCTTTTTGATGGGCATGTAGATAAACAGGAGGGATATGGATCATATACAGGCAGAGGACATTTGTTTATCTTGGGAGACACAAAATGTTGGAGTAACTCACCGGGTCAGACAACATCTCTGGAGAAAAGAAATAGGGGACGTATCGGGTTGAGACCCTTCTTCAGATCGCGACCTGAAACGTCACCTTCTCTAGAGATACTGTCTGACTTCAGCTTTTTGTGTCTATCTTCGGTTTAAACCAGCATCTGCAGTTTGACCTTGTTGTCATGTTTGGCTTGGACATTGTGGGCCGGGGGGGGGCTGAACTGTTCTATGTTTTATATGTTCTCCCAGCCATATCCCTTCTCTTGTAGTGTCTGTATTTTCTGCCTGGAAGACGTTCAGTTCAATTTATCTGCAGGGGGGACAGGGCCACTTGGCAGGGTACATGTTGGACAAAAGCAGAGAATCAGGAGTGTTTCCAATGATTCCTGTGTTGATGAGGCATGCAGTCAGAGTCATACAGCACGGAAACAGGCCCTTCGACCCAACTCATCCATGCTCCATCTAAGTTAGTCCCATTTACAAACATTTGGTCCATATCCCACTGAGCACGTCTTATCCATGTACCTGTCCAAGTGTCTGTTAAATGTTATTATAGCATCTGCCGCAATTATCTCCTCTGTCACCTCATTCCATATATCTGTCCCCCTCTGTGTGAAACAGTTGCCCCTCAACGTCCTATTAAATTTGCCCCTCTCTTAAACCTGTGTCGTCTGGTTTTTGATTCCCCTGCTCTGGATAAAAACTGTGCACTCACCCTATCTATTCCCCTCATGATTTCATACACCTCTATAAGATCTGACCTCAGTGTGGGGTAAGACCATGCCGGGCGGAGAGTGGGTGAAGAGTGACAGGGATGTGAGAGTGAGCTCCTGTCACACTCTGTGCATCACTCCCTCGTCACTCGCAGTCTCTCGCTCCTCACCATCCGTGCTGTCGATGTTTGTATCTCTGTCCCTTTCTGCAACAGATGTGGACGAATGCGAGCATGGGCACCAGTGCAGCGCCAACATGATCTGTCGCAACACCTTTGGGAGTCACCTCTGTGTCTGTGGAGCGGGATATCACCCAGGGCCGGGACAAACATGCCAGACCTGTCAAGGTAAGCTCAGACTTAGGATGAGAGCTGATGTTCAGGGAATCAAAACTGGAGATGACGGAAACATTCACCATGGATTTGTGCCTGGAAGGTCATGTTTGACTAATCTTCTTGAATTTTTTGAAGAGGTTACTCGGGAAATTGATGAGGGTAAAGCAGTGGATGTTGTATATATGGACTTCAGTAAGACCTTTGACAAGGTTCCTCATGGAAGGTTGGTTAAGAAGGTTCAATGGTTGGGTATTAATGGTGGAGTAGCAAGATGGATTCAACAGTGGCTGAATGGGAGATGCCAGAGAGTAATGGTGGATGGTTGTTTGTCAGGTTGGAGGCCAGTGACTAGTGGGGTGCCACAGGGATCTGTGTTGGGTCCACTGTTGTTTGTCATGTACATCAATGATCTGGATGATGGTGTGGTAAATTGGATTAGTAAGTATGCAGATGATACTAAGATAGGTGGGGTTGTGGATAATGAAGTAGATTTTCAAAGTCTACAGAGAGATTTATGCCAGTTGGAAGAGTGGGCTGAAAGATGGCAGATGGAGTTTAATGCTGATAAGTGTGAGGTGCTACATCTTGGCAGGACAAATCAAAA
Source organism: Amblyraja radiata (assembly GCF_010909765.2). Lineage (NCBI taxonomy): Eukaryota > Metazoa > Chordata > Chondrichthyes > Rajiformes > Rajidae > Amblyraja > Amblyraja radiata. The sequence continues at coordinate 23,242,265 of NC_045990.1, forward strand.
TAGGACGTACATGGTAAATGGTAGGGAATTGAAGAATGCAGGTGAACAGAGGGATCTGGGAATAACTGTGCACAGTTCCCTGAAAGTGGAATCTCATGTAGATAGGGTGGTAAAGAAAGCTTTTGGTGTGCTGGCCTTTATAAATCAGAGCATTGAGTATAGAAGTTGGGATGTAATGTTAAAATTGTACAAGGCATTGGTGAGGCCAATTCTGGAGTATGGGGTACAATTTTGGTCACTTAATTATAGGAAGGATGTCAACAAAATAGAGAGAGTACAGAGGAGATTTACTAGAATGTTGCCTGGGTTTCAGCAACTAAGTTACAGAGAAAGGTTGAACAAGTTAGGGCTTTATTCTTTGGAGCGCAGAAGGTTAAGGGGGGACTTGATAGAGGTCTTTAAAATGATGAGAGGGATAGACAGAGTTGACGTAGATAAACTTTTCCCACTGTGAGTAGGGAAGATTCAAACAAGGGGACATTACTTGAGAATTAAGGGACAGAAGTTTAGGGGTAACATGAGGGGGAACTTCTTTACTCAGAGAGTGGTGGCTGTGTGGAATGAGCTTCCAGTGAAGGTGGTGGAGGCAGGTTCGTTTTTATCATTTAAAAATAAATTGGATAGTTATATGGACGGGAAAGGAATGGAGGGTTATGGTCTGAGCGCAGGTATATGGGACTAGGGGAGAATACGTGTTCGGCTAGAAGGGTTGAGATGGCCTGTTTCCGTGCTGTAATTGTTATATGGTTATATGGTTACAAGTCAGGCAGAAGCTGTGGAAGGGACGGCAGGGACTGATTAGTGATGGTTAACATGGTTCTCTGGGTGGGAAATTGTGGATTGCAAATTTGATTGGGTGCTTTGAAAAGGTGACAAAGAAGGCACTTGCCATGTTTGCCTTCATTGGTCGGGGCATTCAGTACAACAGCTGAGATGTTGTGTTACAATTGTGTAAATGTCGGTGAGGCCACACTTGGAATATTGAGAACACTTCAGGTCGCCCAATCTAACGTTGCACATGTTGGGAGCACCATAGTGGAGCTCTGGGTGAGGGGCAGAGGTGAGGTCTACTCTGCCCGATGGGTGAACATCAGGAGGGTGACAGGTGAAGTCTGCAGGTGGCACTGACATCTCTTTCATGTGATTCTTACACCAGTCGATCCACTCATTTGTTCCGACTCGGGAAAGCGGAGTTCCACAGTGCAGCGGTGCAGTCGCAAGCAGGTACGTGAACGACCTCTGACTTCCACAGAGGCACAGTGATTAGATCCACACTGCTGGAGCGACTCAGCGGGTCAGGCAGCACCTGTGGAGGGAATGGACAGACCACGTTGAGTGTCGGGACCATCCTTGAAGATTTCACATTGTAGTGTCCACTACAATCAGACTGAAGAACCTTCACGACCTCGAAACATCGCCTATCCATGTTCTCCAGAGATGCTGCCTGACCCGCTGAGTTCCTCCAGCACTTTGTGTTTTACACTATACACCATACCCTGTAAAGTACATGTCGCTCTATAGGACTTTTGTTCGGCTAAATTCACTGGAATTTAGAAGGATGAAGGGGTATCTTATAGAAACATGTAAAATTATAAAAGGGCTGGACAAGTTAGATGCAGGAAAAATGATCCCAATGCTGGGCAGGTCCAGAACCAGGGGCCACAGTCATAGAATAAAGGGGAGGTCATTTAAGACTGAGGTGAGAAAAAACTTTTTCACCCAGAGAGTTGTGAATTTGTGGAATTCCCTGCCACAGAGGGGAGTGGAGGCCAAATCACTGGATGGATTTAAGAGAGAGTTAGATAGAGCTCTAGGGGCTTGTGGAATCAAGGGATATGCGGAGAAGGCAGGCACGGGTTATTGATTGGCGACGATCAGCCATGATCACAATGAATGGCGGTGCTGACTCGAAGGGCCGAATGGCATCCTCCTGCACCTATTTTCTGTGTTTCTAAATTAGACCATTGCATACTGTTCTGGTCGCCATGTTACAGGAAGGATGTGGAGGATTTGGAGATGTTGCACAATGATGTCTGGATTAGGTGGTGTTAGCCACAGGAGAGATTGGACAGACTTGGATTGTTTTCTGGAATGCCAGAGGTTGAGGGGAGACCTGATAGAAGTATATAAAATAATGAGAGACATGGATGAAATAGACAGTCAGCTTTAGGGCGAGAGGGGCAAAGTTTCAAGGAGTTAATCGGGGGGCAAAGTTTCAAGGAGTTAATCGGGGGGCAAGTATTTTACACACGTTGTAGTGGGTGCCTGGAACACACTGTTGGGGGTGGAGCAGATATGACCATGGTGTTTAAGATACTTTTGCATTTGTGCACGGATATGCAGTGTATGGAGGGATATGGGTTATGTACAGGCAGTTAAGAGTTGGTCTTATCATTATTTTATTCATTGTCATTTGAACCTCAAATGAGGCTTAAAACGATACTCTGTTTCTACAGCCATACAAAAAGAAACAATTTTTACAAGAAACACTAACAATTCCATTCACACAAACATCCATCACAGTGAATCTCCTCCTCACTGTGATGAAAGGCGAAGTATTTTCTCTCCCCTGTGTTTCATTTTTCTCCCGATGTTAAAGCCCCCGGCAGGCGATGGTAAGTCCCACAGCCATTAAGGCCGCGCTGGGCGATGTAAGGCCGCTCGGGGCGATGTAAGGCCCCACTCCAAGTCTTAATGTCTCAATGTGGGAGCCCCCGGCAAGTATTGGCATGTCCCGCAGCCGTTAAAGCTGTGCCGGGCGATGTAAGGCCCCGCTCCAGGTAATTCCAACCCCGCGACACGGGCGGGCGAAGTTGCATTGTGGGAGCTCCGAAAAGCAGTCTCACACCAGGGACCCGCGAGCTCCTGATGTCACCGTCCACCGGACCTGTGGCTGGAGCCTCCGAACTCCGGAGTCGGGTCGCAGCAGCGAGCCACCACAGCTCTCCACGCACCGAGGCCGGCCAGCCCCACAATAGTGAGTGGTCCGCAGGCTCCGCAACTGGAGGCCCCAGGTTGTTCCGGTTGGAGGCCGCTCCACGGTACTAGGCCCCAACGACAACGGAGACCCGACATGAAAAAGGTCGGGTCTCCCGTGCAGGGAAGAGATTTAAAAGTTTCCCCTTCTCACCCCCCCCCGCGCCCCACATATACACAGCCAAAAACAATATAAAAAGAACACAACAAACTATATTCAACTGGACAAAAATTAAAAAAAGACAGCCAGGCTGCAGGGGTCGCTGCAACATCGGTCTCACCGCACACAGAATCATCGTGTTCGGCACAGACATTGTGGGCCGAAGGGCCTGTTCCTGTGCTGTACTCTTCAGTGTTCTGTGTTTTTAAAGGCAACCCTTCGTTATAAGCAACTCCTTGGTGTCATTGCCACCATTTAAGCTGTGAGGTCCATTCAGAGTTGCCTTGGTACATGACACTCACACCACCCCTGTACACAAGCAGTTTTACAGCCTTTATCATCAGACATTAACAAGTATATTTGGAAGACCCTTTTTCCGATTGCTTGTAACGTTTGACTAATTCCCCAGCACGGCCAGTCTAATACATCTAACTGTTGTCTTGTTCCATTGTCCAGTTAACCTCTGCAGAAGACGTGCTGAACATAACTGCTTGCTTCCAATATAAAATGTGTCAGAATTTCAGCGTGGAAAGTGTTACCAAGGTAAGATTTTTCAAACCTTACGATTTTATCTTCGGGTAAAAGTGGTGAGCGTTTGAGATAGAGAGAGTCACGAGGATATTTACAAAGATTCTGTGGGCAGCACAATGGCGCAGCGGGAAGAGCTGCTGCCTCACAGCGCCAGACACCGAGATTTGATCCTGACTTTGGGTGCTCTCTGTGTGGAGTTTGCACGTTCTCTCTGTGACTGTATGGGTTTACTTTCCTCCCGCATCTGAAAGAGGTGCGGGTTTGTAGGTTAATTGGCTTCTGTAAGTTGCCCCTAGTGTAGCGAGGGTAGATGAGTAACTGGGTTGACATGGAACTAGTGTGAACGGGTGATCAATGATCGGTGCGGACTCGATGGGCCGAAGGGCCTGTTTCTGTGCTTTTTCCAGATTCCAGCATTCAATATGACGGACATTGAGAAAGGAAACAAGCACTTTGGCCCAACTCGTCCATGTTGACCAAGATGCCCCATCTAAGCTCGTCCCATTTCCCCATGTTTTGCCCATATTCCCTCAACATTTCTGAACCATTTAACCACAATGTTTTACTTTTCATTATATTGAGTGTTCTCTTCACCCGCAGGACATGGAAGCCTTTATAAACACGGTTCTCAATCACTCACTGCTGGAAACCATGAACACAAATGAAAGGCAGAAGGTAGTAACAACCATATTGGACCTTGTGGACAATATGGCCATGGCGATAGCTCTCACTCTGCCCAGTTCACAAGTGAAGAACATCACAACAGATTCATTTGGTAAAGTACTCTCCTTGGGAAACATTCACCATCGCAACAAAGGTTCTCGTTGCTAGTTACTGAGTGTGTGGAACTGGATTTAAATGAAGGGGAGGCAATGTGCAGTTTACTTTCAAATAATCAGCTTTGAGCCTGAAGTGCCTGTTCATCACTTGGTGTTGAATAGATGAATAAAATATAATAATAATAATAATATATTTTATTGTCATTACACATAAGTGCAACGATATTTAGGTATGCAGCTTCCATCCGACATCATAACTTAAGTAACTACTAACATTTAGATTTAGATACCCCGAGAACATGGTTTGTAAAAAGAACATTATAACAGTAAAATAGTAAAAACCGACTAAAGTGCAGATGTGTCTGTGCGATGTGACCATCCGAGGAAGACAGTCCATGGGGGTGGGGGGCACTCAGCAGGGCCGGTTCAGAGCAGCTATAGCTCTGGGAAAGAAGCTGTTCCTGAGCCTGGAGGTGCGGGCGTAGAAGGCCTAGTAACATCTGCCGGAAGGAAGTAGTTCGAACAGTCCATTACAAGGGTGTGAGGAGTCTTTGTGAATGCTGACGGCCTTCCTGAGGCACCGTGTTCGGTAGTTGCCCTCCAAGGCTGGTAGCAGTGTCCCAATGATCTTCTGCGCTCTGTGGACGACGCGCTGAAGAGCTCTCCTCTCCGCCTCCGCCCTGCTGAGATACAATACAGAGATGCCATACAATAGTATGCTCTCTGTCGTGCAGCGGTAGAAGATTGTCAGCAGCTGTTGGGGCAGACCAGTTCTTTTCAATGTTCTCAGGAAGAACAGTCGTTGCTGTGCCTTTTTGACCAGCACAGCGGTGTTGGTGGACCATGTGAGGTCCTCTGCAATGTGTGTGCCCAGAAACTTAACACTGGACACTCTCTCCACACTGTCCCCGTAGATGGAGGTTGGGGCGTATTCCCCCTTCTGTGACCTCCTGAAGTCGATAATCAGCTCCTTAGTCTTGGAGGTGTTTAGTGACAAGTTGATACGTGAGCACCAGTCCGTCAGGTTCTGCACCTCCGCTCTGTAGTTTTGTTTCATCACCGTTGGTGATCAGCCCGATCACCAACCTGGCGGATTGATTGATTAAGATGGATTGATTAAGATGTTGGGTCTTGATATCAATGTTACTGCCATATTTCCTGAGGAGAAAATTTGACAGAACTGCAGATCGAAGGGAATTTGGGGGGAAAAGTCCCAGAAAATGCTGGAAACACTCGGCAGCTCAGGCAGCATCTGAGGCAAGAGAAACGGCCGATGTTTCAGATTAAAGACGTGAACCCTTTCTCTTTCCAATCGTTCTGCCTGAGCTGCTGAATCCACCGCCTGCTGTGTTTTGATGTCAGAGTTGCTGAGACTGCGTGGGAAGGGTTTGGTGTAACACAACACACCTGGAATAGTGAGGTGTCCTGTCTCCAGTGTTGTACCTGTTGCCACAGCTCCGTTGGAAGGTCACTCAGGGGTCACTGTCAGCTGGGGTTCCTGTTTCATGTATGAATGAACTGCAGATGTTGGTTTAAACCAAAGATAGACACAAAAAGCTGGAGTAACTCAGCGGGACAAGCAGCATCTCTTGAGAGAAGGAATGGGTGATATTTCGGGTCGAGACCCTACTTCAGACTAGTTAGAGATAAGGGAAACAAGAGATATATACAATGAAGTAGAGAGACAAAGAACAATGAATGAAATATATGCAAAAAAGTAACGATGATGAAGGAAACAGGCCATTGTTAGCTGTTTGTAGGGTGAAAACGAGAAGCTAGTGTGACTTGGGAGGAGGAGCGATAGAGAGAGAGGGAATGCCGGGGTGACCTAAAGTGAGTGAAATCAATATTCATACCACTGGGCTGGAAGCTGCCCAAACAAAATATGAGATGCTGTTCCTCCAATTTGCATTTAGCCTCACTCTGACAATGGAGGAGACCCAGGACAGAAAGGTCTGTGTTTAAGAAGGAACTGCAGATGCTGGAAAATCGAAGGTAGACAAAAGTGCTGGAGAAACTCAGCGGGTCCAGTAGCATCTATGGAGCGAAGGAAATAGGCGACAAAAGTGCTGGAGAAACTCGACACAGAAATTTGCCACAGAAAGGTCTGTGTGGGAATGGGAAGGAGAATTAAAGTGTTTGGCAACCGGGAGATCAGGTAGGTTCAGGTGGACTGCACAAAGGTGTTGAGCTAAACGATCTCCCTGTGCTGTGCAGTGGTGACTGGAGCTCGCCTGTGCTATACTTATACCCACAAACTCTAACTGTAGGTGTTGTAGCCGTTTAGCTGCACACTCAACTCACAACCTTCTCTAAAGAAAACAATGCCTCCTTCTTTGGCCTGTCCATGGGACTGGTGTTCCTCAGTGACTGGATATTACCACTAAACCTTGCCTGCTCTCTCTCTAAGGCCACATCTTCCCTCATGCACGGTACCCAGGTGAAATATGACTGAACCATCTTCATAGCAATTCAATGACGCTTCAACAGTGACATCCATCAGGATGTTCTGAAGTTGAGACACAGGTTTGAGGACCAGTCAGCCCAGACTCTGTGCTCAGGGTGTGGAAGTGGAACAAGAGCACCACCTGAGCCACGGCTAACAAGTGTTGGCAATAATAATAATAATAATATATTTTACTGTCATTGCACAGAGGTACAACAAGATTTGGTGTGCAGTTTCCATCCGATGTAATAACTTTATTAGCTAAAAATTTAGACACCCAGAGAAACATGATTAAAAACAAAAATCAGTTAAAACAGTATAAAGTACAAATAGGTCTGTGCCGGCTCGATGTGTGACGTGACCATCATGGGGGGGGGGAGGGGAACCGGCGGCACCACCAGCACTCAGCAGGGAGCAACTATAGCTCTGGGGATGAAGCTGTTCCTAAGTCTGGAGGTGAAGGCGTAGAATGCCTTGTAACGTCTGCCGGACAGGTTGTTAGACCTTGGAGAGAGAGAGAGAGAGAGAGATCAGTTCTGTTGCCATTGCATGCTTCACAACATCTGATCTTTTCTCATAGTTCTGAAGATCCAGGTGATTGAAAAGAAGAATAGCAATGCGGACCATTTGGTGGAGATGCATGTTGAGAGCAATGTCATGAAGATATTCTGGAGTTCAATCACTGAAGGCACTAACCCTGGTAAATGTTCTGTCTCTTTCCCATCCTTCCATACCTGGTGTGTAAATATCACAGGAACTGATGGAACATAGAAAACGATACAGCAGAGGAACAGGTCCTTAGGCCACAACCTCAGTGCGGAACATGAAGCCAAGATAAACTATTCAGCCTGACCATGATCCATAATACCCCTCCATAGCCATGTGCCTATCTAAAAGCCTCTTACACGCCATTATTGCATCAGCTTACACCGCCACCCCTGGCAACATGTTCCAGGCACCCACCACCGTCTGTATTAAAAACTTGCCCCGCACGTCTCCTTGAAACTTTTCCCTTTCACGTTAAAGCTGTGCCTCTAGTCTAGATATTTGCTACATTCATCATGTCATTCCACAGAAAGGCATCATCTAGATAATGATGGGTGAATGTCATAGAATCTTTTATCCAGAGTAGGGGAATCAAGAACAGAGGACATAGTTTAAAGGTGAGAGGGGAACCCCAGGGGCAACTTTTTCACTCATGGAGAGGTGGGTATGTGGAAGAAGCTTCCAGATGAGGTTGTTGAGGCCAGTTCTATAACAGCCGGTTCTTTAAAAGACACTTGGACAGATACATGAATACAAAACATTTGGACAGATATGGGCCAAACGCAGGAAATGGGACAAGCTTAGATGGGGCATTTTGGTCGGCATGGACAAGTTGGGCTGAAGGCCTGAATCTGAGCTCTGTGACACAATGACTCTATCTTGTGTGAATGGCCATGTGTAACCACCCACAAGGCACAAGTCAGGACCGTGATAGATCACCCTTCACTTGCCTGATTGAGTGTAGTTGTAACAGCACTCAAACTAACCTGAAACTGTCCTGGACAAAGCAGGCCGCTCGATGATCTCCCGATCCACCACTGTTTAAGCTGGTTTTAATGCTCAGAGCCCCTGTACAGGGCACCACAGGAATGGGTGGTGGGTGCTGTAGACCTGCCTTTATGTCCCGTTACTGGAGTCTGACACCTGACCTTTCTCCACACTCACCAATGGTTGAACTGTTATCTCCAGCAGACTTTGTGGCTGTTTCCTTTCTTGTATTCAACGACATGGAATCCCTGTTGAACAGAGAGATTAAAGGAGGATTCTCAACTCAGAGGACGTTCCCATTGATCTCCAAGGTGGTCTCAGCCACGATCAGCAACAAAGTCGCCAGCTCCAAGCTGAAAGAAATGGTCAATTTCACTCTGGCAATCAACCAGGTTTGTAAATACCACCCAGGGTGTGTCCCGATGGATAATGGGCTCCCCCAAAGGTACAAATGGGAAATAGTTCCTGAACTCAGAATTAAACTCCTTCTGCCTCCATTGGGTAAGTCCCCATCAAATCTGTGTCACATAGTGCAGGAATTTGCAAGGTGTTATCTAGGACTAACTGGCCAAGTAGATGAGAGAAAAGCTAAAGTGCAGAGACTGGAATGAAATACAGAAATTGCCTGAACACTCAGCAGGTCAGGCAGCATCAATGGACAGAGGAACAACGCTAACTTCTCATTGTCTGCAGTACCTGCCTGACCTGCTGAGTACTTGCACCATCTTGTGTTTACGTTAGACTCAGATGAGAGGATTGGCTCTGATTGTACACTTAGTGAACGAAGGAGAAGATCAGGAAGAACCTTTGCTCTGGGTGATTTACTGCTGGGAAGTCACTGTACACTATGTAGGGATGGTGTACATGTGACCCTGGTTAACCCACCTCACCCTGAAGTGTGAAGGTTGGGTGGGCAGCAGACACACTGAGCCTGGCTTCAGGCCTGATGTCTCCACATAAGCTGATCTGAGCTGGTTCAGGTCAGTTTATGGTCACCACTCCATTCACCGTTACTCAGGGTCAGTACAAGGAGACCTGATGCAGGAAGTGGAAATGCCACATCTGAGGGAGAGGGGTGAAGGGTTAGAGATTGGTAAAGAGACGGGTCACAGGAGGAGACCATGTGCCACCATTTCTCAGGTGGTGGTGAAGCTGTAGTTTCAGTGTATAGCCGCCATATCAATGAAAGACAATCGCTATCACTGCACTGTGTATGTGGGGTGTCAGCTGGGATATTGTAGTCGGGGATTCATTCTCGATATTAGTCTGACTGCCCTTCCCCAGGCCAGTTTCAATGTGGAGGGAGCTTCACTGTATGTATCCATGCCCCACCCTGGGGCAGTTTGATGGGACAGTACGGTGAGATTGGTAGCAATGGTGTTCCCTCTGTTGTGTTAAATGTGATCCTGTGGCCGGTTTCCCACCTGCAGGAGGTCACTGTGAATTGCTGTCACCAAAGGGATAGGACAGATCTGATGTTTTCTGTGCTAACACAACTTGGGGAAGTGTGAATGCTCAACCTGTTATCAGAAAGATTCAATCGATGGTTAAAAGTCTTTGCTCTTCTCAGTCGCAGGAACAGAAAGACAACGAGAAGCCAACGTGTGTGTTTTGGAAGACGACGGAAGGTGAAAGTGTCTGGTCCCGTGAGGGTTGTGTAACGTATGGTTTCAATCAGACATACGTGGACTGCCAGTGTGACCACCTCACAAGCTTTGCTATTTTAATGGCTCCTGTTGATCTTAAGGTACGAGGTCGTCCAACAGAAAAACTAAAGAGGGAACAAGTCAGAGAGTCAGAGGGAAGGAGACACACAGCATTGAAACAGGCCCTTCAGCCCACCATGTCCATGCTGACCCGCAAGCATCTATTGGTCTGAAAAAGGGTCTCGACCCTAAACATCACCCATTCCTTCTCTCCAGAGATGCTGCCTGTCCCGCTGAGTTACTCCAGCTTTTTGTGCCTATTAAATCTGCAGTTCCTTTCTACACAATGCTACTGCTTGGTCTGTTGCCTTCTACACGTTGATGATTTAAGTCGTACCTTAGAGCGCTGTGAGGTAGCTGCCGCTTCCACCCACACAATCTGGGTGTCCCAGATCACAGGTACCCTCTGGGTGAAATCATTCCTCCTCAAATCCTCCCCAAACCTCACACCCTTTACCCTACACCTATACCCTCTGATTTTTCATGCCTGTGCTGTGGTATAACGTTTCTCATAATCCACTTCATCTATACCCATCCCATTCATAATTTGTGTACCTTAATCCAGTACAATCAACCTTATGGGAGAGGAATCATGAACTGAGGGACATGGGTTGAAGGTGAGAAGGGAAAAAAATAATGGGAACCTGAGGGGCAGCTTTTCCACACAGTGGGTGGCAGGTATGTGAAAGTAGTTGAGACACGTCCAATGGCAACATTTAAAAGACATTTGGACAGGTACAGTGGAATGTGGTCCAAATACGGGCAAATGGGACTCAAGGGTTCTTGAATGAGGGGTTGAATGGGAACCATTAATTGTGTTCTAGAGGTTGACTGGGCCTGACCCAAAACTCCAGCCCGTTGTCCCTGGAGATACTGCAAGTATCAGAGCCTCAGGACATCAGGGAGACAAGGGTTCTCGATCAAAAAGGAATTGATGATCAATGTTCTAGAACATGATGAGTTGGTGCCCTGTAAACCTAGAAGGGGCCTGGCTCAGAGCTCCAGCCTGTTGTCAATGGACATTCTGGGGGTATCAGAGCCCTAGGCATCAGGGTTGGTGTTCACGAGGGAATTGATGGTTGGCATTCTAGAACATGATGAGTTGAGGCCTGGAGATCAAGCGCTTGAGGGGACCAGGCCCAGGCTCCATCATGTTGTCCCTGGAGACCTTGCCGCTGCTGTGGTGTGAACGTTGTGTCCCACATTGTGCCCGCTGCAGGATGACCGACACTTGGAGGTGATCACCTACATCTGCCTCATCATCTCTCTGCTGTGCCTCGCCGCCTCCATCGCCATCTTTGTCAACTGCAGCTCCATCCAGAACGCCAACACCACCGTCCACAAGCACCTGAGCTTCACCCTCTTCCTGGCACAGTTCGTCTTCCTGATAGGAATGCGGATTAAACACAAGGTAAGAAATCTAAGCTGCAGCTTCAAATTCTCAGCTCTCTCCTGGATCTTGACCTTATCTACGCCTCTCATCATTTCACATACTCCTCTCAGATCTCCCCTCAACTTCCAAGTATTGTTGCAGAGAAAGTAATATGTTTGCTCAACTTCACGTTATGTCAAAATCCTCTAATCCAGGCAGCTTCCTGGTGAACCTCTTCTGCACCCTCTCCAAAGCCTCCACAACCTTCTCATCATAGACTTGGTGGATTTACAGATTTATATAATTATTGGTGGGATTGAAGTTCACGTCCTTGGTCCAAGTCCAGCAATTGACCGATTCTGCTTGAAGTCATGGGTCAACAGAAATGTGCAATTTATTTACAACAGTAGACCTTGCTGGAGATATTGAGAACCGGAACTCCTGCAGAACTCCAAATTCATCATTCCAAACTGGGTTTAGTTTAGTTTAGAGATACAGCTAGGAAATAAGCCCTTTGGCCCACCAAATCTAGGCCGACTAGTGACCCCCACACACTATCCTACACACTCGGGCCAATTTATAATCTTTTCTTACCCTCACCAATTAACCTACAAACCTTTGGAGTGCGGGAGGAAACTGGAGCTCCCGGAGAAAACCCACGCGGTCACAGGGAGAATGTACAAACTCAGTACAGACAGGATCTCTAGGCAGGCAGCAACTCTACCGCTGCACCATTGTGCCACCCTAATATCCAGCAACATGTATAGTGACGATAGTTTCTCTGGGTATCTGCGTGTGTGTGTGTCTCTGCCCACCGTATCTAACCATTGCTGCCTGTCTATGACACACTCTTCTACCACCCAGTGCTGCCCACTAACCCGGCTGTTGCTATTGTCTTTAGGTGGTGTGTGGCCTGATTGCAGGCTGTTTGCATTACCTCTTCCTCGCCGTCTTCGTCTGGATGTTCCTGGATAGTTTGCAGCTTTTCATCATGTCCAGACACATCACCGTCACAAACTACAGTCGCACGCACGTCATCAAACGAATATACCTCTACATTTCCAGCTACGCCGTGCCTGCTGTGATAGTCGCTATCTCAGCAGCAGTAAACTCCAAAGGCTATGGATCGGAAAATGAGTGAGTAACAACTTATGGACAGGAATGTTTCAGTGGGATACGGGCAAAATGCTGGCACGTGGGACTAGGGTTAATGGGGCAGCTTGGTCAGCATGAGCAAGTGGGGCCGAACGGCCTGTTTACATGCTGTGTAACTCTATGCCTCTGATAGGGAAATGTCACAGCTCTATAGCTGATTTATTCCTAAACAGTGAGAGGCCATTTGGTCCATTGGATCCATGCAAGCTCCCAGAAGATTGATCCCAGCAGTCCCATTGCCCCTCTCCTTGTCTCCATGCATCTTATTCTCTCAGTAACTCTGACTCTTTTCCCACCCACCTACACTGAGGGGGAATTCACTGCAGATCGTCATCTCTCCCTCATCTTTAACAACTCCAAAGACGTACAGGTGTGTAGGTTAAATGGCTTGGTTTTAAATGTAAAATTATCCCTGACATGTGCAGGATAGTGTTATTGTACGGGGATTGCGGGTCGGTGCAGACTCGGTAGGCCGAAGGGCCTGTTTCTGCACTGTATCTCTAAACTATACTAAACTATACAAAACAGTGACCCTGTGTGTGTCAGTGCCAGCTCACAGCACTGGGCCTTCCACAAGTACCTCATGAGCCGAGTGTGAGTCGGTAACAAAACTCTTTCCTCCTTACAGCTGTTGGCTGAGCCTGGAGTCGGGATTCCGTTGGAGTTTCCTGGGGCCGGTCTGCATGGTGATCGTGGTAAGCTTCTCCCCGGTGACTCCCCCCAACCCAACAACACTTCAATAAATGCTTCGCTGCTTGCAGCTGGTGGCGACCCCTTGGAGTCATTGAGTCATAGAAATATACAGTGTGGAAACAGGCCCTTCGGCACAACTCGCCCACACCAGCCAACAATGTCCCAGCTACCCGTCTCACTTGCCTGTGCTTGGTCCATAACCCTCCAAACCTGTCCTATCCATGTACCTGTCCAACTGTTTCTTAAACAATGGGATAGTCCCAGCCTCAACTAATAATAATAATAATGGATGGGATTTATATAGCGCCTTTCTAATACTCAAGGCGCTTTACATCGCATTATTCATTCACTCACTCCTCAGTCACACTCGGTGGTGGTAAGCTACTTCTGTAGCCACAGCTGCCCTGGGGCAGACTGACGGAAGCGTGGCTGCCAATCTGCGCCTACGGCCCCTCCGACCACCACCAATCACTCACACACATTCACACACAGGCAAAGGTGGGTGAAGTGTCTCGCCCAAGGACACAACGACAGTATGCACTCCAAGCGGGATTCGAACCGGCTACCTTCCGGTTGCCAGCCGGACACTTAGCCCATTGTGCTATCTGTCAACTACCTCCTCTGGCAGCTTGTTCCATACACCCACCACCATCTGTGTGAAAAAGATACCTGTTGGATTTCTATTTGATCTTTTCCCCTTCACCTTGAACCTATGTCCTCTGTTCCTTGATTCCCCTACTCTATGTAAAGGACTCTGTGCATCTGCCTGATCTATTCCTCTCATGATTTTGTATACCTTTATAAGATTCAATTTCAATTTTCAATTCAATTTAAAAAACTTTATTGCCATATACATCGTTATATTGACAAAGTATAAAACATAACATACATATTTAAAATGCATAAATATAAATACAAGTATACAGTGCATGGATAGATATGTCCCTGTACATAAACTCACAATAGGCCTATAGCCCTTTATTGATTGCTACACGTTCTTGCAGCTGTAAGCAATACAACAGAATAGCAAGTTTAGCAATTCAATATTAATTTCTTAGTGTCAGTTAATGTCAATTAGTGTGTGCGTACATATGTGCATGTTGGTCATTCACCCTCTCTCTGGTTATGGCATGCTGTTACGTATTGTGCACCAAGATGTGCCGTATTTCCTTCACCAAGGATTATTCTTAGTTTTGATATATCATCTAGTTCTTTAAAATCAGGGGTTGCCAGACTGAGTTTGTCAAAGTGTTTAAGAAGGAACTGCAGATGCTGGAAAATCAAAGGTACATAGTTTGTCAAAGTATGTTTTCCGTGTTTTGTCAATTTTTTGGGATTTTAGGAGGAAGTGCACCTCTGTTTCAACCTCCTCAATAAGATTTCCCCTCATCCTCCTACACTCCATGGAATAGAGACCCAGCTTACTCAACCTCTCCCAATAGCTCACACCCTTTAGTCCTGGCAACATCCTTGTAAATCTTTTCTGAACTCTTTCAAGCTTGACAATTGTTCACCAGAATGCTGCCTGCATTAGAGGGCATTAGCTACAAGGAGAGGTTGGATGGACTTGGATGGTTATCCCTGGAATGCCAGAGATTGAGGGGAGAACTGATAGAAGTATATGAAATTATGAGAGACATAGATAGGATAGACAGTCAGAATCTTTTCCCAAGGTGGAAATGTCAAAAACTAGAGGACATAGCTTAAGGTGTAAGGGGATACATTTAAAGGAGACTAGACTAGGATCCCATGCTCGCACGGGAGGGCTGGACCCCCAACGCAATATTCCACCTCTCCACCAATTCCAATATTGGAGGCCAGTAGGGGGGGGGGGGGGGGGGCTGGTTTCCAGAGGGCTGGTATGGACATTGTTGGCCGAATGCATTGTTGGGCTGGCAGCTTGGTCACTCAGGCCTGGTGGGCTGGCAGCTCAGTCACTCAGGCCTGGTGGGCTGGCAGCTCAGTCACTCAGGCCTGGTGAGCTGGCAGCTCAGTCACTCAGGCCTGGTGGGCTGGCATGTCAGTCACTCAGGCCTGCTGGGCTGGCAGCTCAGTCAATCAGGCCTGGTGGGCTGGCAGCTCAGTCACTCAGGCCTGGTGGGCTGGCAGCTCAATCACTCAGGCCTGGTGAGCTGGCTGCTCAGTCACTCAGACCTGGTGGGCTGGCAGCTCAATCACTCAGGCCTGGTGGGCTGGCAGCTCAGTCACTCAGGCCTGGTGAGCTGGCAGCTCAGTCACTCAGGCCTGGTGGGCTGGCAGCTCAGTCACTCAGGCCTGGTGAGCTGGCAGCTCAGTCACTCAGGCCTGGTGGGCTGGCAGCTCAGTCACTCAGGCCTGGTGAGCTGGCAGCTCAGTCACTCAGGCCTGGTGAGCTGGCAGCTCAGTCACTCAGGCCTGGTGGGCTGGCAGCTCGGTCACTCAGGCCTGCTGGGCTGGAAGCTCAGTCACCCAGGCCTGGTGGGCTGGCAGCTCAGTCACTCAGGTCTGGTGGACTGGCAGCTCAGTCACTCAGGCCAGGTGGGCTGGCAGCTCAGTCACTCAGGCCTGGTGGGCTGGCAGCTCAGTCACTCGGGCCTGGTGGGCTGGCAGCTCAGTCACTCGGGCCTGGTGGGCTGGCAGCTCAGTCACTCGGGCCTGGTGGGCTGGCAGCTCAGTCATTCGGGTCTGGTGGGCTGGCAGCTCAGTCACTCAGGGCTGGTGGGCTGGAAGCTCAGAAACTGCCAGAAATTCTGTCCAACACAGGTGAGAGACTGTGAGAGAGAAAGGTGAAAGGGTAGATAATCAATTTTAGATATTTTTCATATTTTTCTGCAGATCACAACAATGAAGGAGGAAAGTCTATCCTGGCCTGGATCTCACAGAGAGCCAATGAAGGGAGGGAGAAATATACTGGGATGAGGTTTAATACTTGCAGGGGGGAATACTTACTGATGGGCCAAAGGGACTCCTCCTTGGCTAGTACAGGCCTGATAGGCCAAAGTGGCTCTTAAAAAAAAATCTGAGTGAAAGGCACTTTTTCTGGCCTGTATTAGCCCCCCCCCCTCCCCTCTCCCGGGCTAATACAGGCATTTTGGGCAAAAGGGACTGGTTTATTGGCTGAAATTAGTGGTTCCAGGGAGGCCAAACAACTCATTTCAATTCCATTTCCATTGCAGTTTCAAGCACAGGGCAGGCCAAATAACTAATTTCATTTTCATTTAATTTCCATTTTCATTTCCATTGCAGTTTCAAGCACAGGGCAGGCCAAACAGCTCATTGCATTTCCATTTCCATTTCCATTGCAGTTTCAAGCACAGGGCAGGCAAAAAGCTTTTGGCATTTTAATTAAGGGCTGTCAAAACATTTATTGCAAGTACATTGCACTCACAGTTCAGTTGATTCACTGCTTAGAATCACAATCGTGGCCTCTCCCTCGCAATCTTCCAGAGTGACTGACTCCCGTCCAGGCATCCGGGGTTTTATAGTCCTGCCCCCCACCTCCTGGAAGGGGCGTTACCTTCATCATGGTGATTGACATGCGAGAGGACCAATCAGCTGATCTCAAGATTTTTTAAACATTCATAACTTTTTTATTTTTCATCGATCGGAAAAATCGTCGAGGCTGCCTCAGCAGAGGAGGAGGGCTGTGAGTAAGATGGCCAAAAATCATCACGATATAGGGTACCGTTTTTTTCTAAAATCAATAAACAGCGCAGACAGGAAGTGGTCAAGATGAGACTTTTAGTTGTAGAGATGAGTGGGTTTTTATTTTGCACGGAGAGTGGTGGGTGCCTGGTACGCACTTCCAGGGGTGATGGTGGAGGCAGATAAGGTAGTGATGTTTAAGAGTGGTTTTAGATAGGCACATGGATATTTGGGATACGAGGAGAAGGTTGCTGGGGAGAGGTGAGGACCGGCAGAGTCTCGGACAGAGGGAGAGAGGGTCACGGGCAGTGCTGTGGAGCAGTGGGAAGAGAGTGTGAGTGGCAGCAGGAGAGAAGGGAAGGCACCGAAGGGAATTGCGTGTGGGATGTGGCGGATGCCGGCCTCAGGAGACTCTGTTTCTCTCCCTCTCCAGGTCAACACCGTGCTGCTAGTTTGGACGCTCTGCCTACTGAGGAAACATTTTGCCTCGCGCAACAAGGAAGTGTCGAAGCTCAAAGAAACCAGGTACGTGGAGCAGAGAACATAGTACAGTACAGCACAGCAACAGGCCCTTCAGCCCACCATGTCTGTGCTGACCACTATCAACGTTGCAACTCATCCCATCTGCCTGCATGTGGGCCATATCTCTCCATCCTCAGCCTGTTCATGAGCCTGTCTGAATGTCTCTTAAACATAACCATGGTATCTGCTTCCACCTCCTGTCCGGGCAGCGCAGTCCAGGCACCCATCACTGTATAAAACCAACTTGCCTCTCATATCTCCTTTAAACTTTCCCCCTTACACTTCAAACCTATGCCCTCTAGCATTTGACCTTCTCCCCCATTGAGAATAAAACTCTACCCACCTTACGTGTAGGAAAGAACTGCAGATGCTGGTTTAAATTGAAGATAGACACAAAATGCCTGAGTAACTCAGCGGGACAGGCAGCATCTGTGGACAGAAGAAATGTGTGACGTCACCCATTCCTTCTCTCCAGAGATGCTGCCTGTCCAGCTGAGCTACTCCAGCATTTTCAGGAACAGGCCTGTGCAGGTCTATCTACCCACCTTATCTTTGCCTCTCATCACTTTACGTTTTTCTAATATCTGAGGCTCATCCCTCAGCCTCAGTCATTCAGGGGAACACAATCCAAGTTTGTCCAACCTCACCTTATTTCTAAATCTCTCTGATCCAGCCAGCATCCTGATGAACCTCTCAAATCTCCTTTAACTTTCACCCTCTGTGCGTGAAGTCATGCCCTTTGATATGTGACATTTCCACCCTGAGAAAGTATACATCTTCCTTATTGACGCCCCTCATAAATTTATATATTTCTCATCAGGTCACCCCTTAGCCGCTGACATTCTGGAGAAGGCATTCCAAGTTGTTCCAAACTCTCCTTATAGCTCAAACTCTTTAATCCTGGCAGTGTTCTGATGAATCGTTTCTGCCCCCTCTCCAAGTTCCACCACAATCTTCCTCTGGTGACCAGAAATGCAGGTAATGGTCCAAATGTGATCCCTGGTGACTGTGGGCTGAGGGACGGCAGGGTCCCAGGGTGGGTCTGGCCATGGTGCTGATCTCTGATCATGGTGACCATGGAAGTGGGGAGGGAAGCTAGATTAGTTTACAGATACAGCTTAGAACCAGGCCCTTTGGCCCAATGACTCCATGCTGACCATTGATCACCCGTTCACACTAGTTCTATGTCATCCCACTTTATCATCACTCCCTGCACACTTTGGGCAATCTGCAATTAACCTATAAACCCCACATGTCTTTGGGGTGTGGGAGGATACTGGAGCACCCGAAGGAAACCCACGTGGTCGCAGGGAGAACGTTCAAACTCCACACAGGCAGCACCCAACGTCAGGATCAAACCCGAGTTTCTGGCGCTGGGAGGCAGCAGCTCTATCCGCTGCACCACTGTGCCCCCCCCTTAAGTCAGGATCAATTTCTTCATGATGACTTTCCCATTGACCTGCACAGGAACAGGCCCTTTGGCCCACAATATCTGCGCCAATCAGGTGATTATATGAAAGATGCACTGATTTTACAACTTGCTGTTGGGTGTTCAGAATGCCCCAAGAGTGTGAAAGCTCCCACATGGAAGGAGTTTCTTCATGACAATGTTCCCATTGACCTGCTCTCTTCCCTCCTTGTGCACAGAACCCTGACCCTCAAGGCTGCCGCACGGATGCTTGTTTTGGGAAGCACCTGGATTTTGGGAATATTCCAGGTGGATGAGAGCACCATGGTGTTGTCCCACTTGTTCACCGTCATCAACAGTCTGCAGGGGCTGTTTGTTTTCCTCATTTACTGCGTCTTCAACCGCCAGGTGAGGAGAACCTCTGCAGAGAAACCTTCCCTTCTCTGATGCTGCTCTTTGCATTTTGACACGGATGTGGTCAATGTTCATGCCGTCTTTCAATGACCCACGGACTGGGAGCAAGAATCGCCCACTAGCTCCTTCACATTCCCTCCGCCATTTAATAAGACCAGGCTGATCTGATTGTGATCTCCCACCTTCGTTCCCCTTCGATCCCCTCGATCACCCTTCACCCCATCCTGGTCCAGAAGCTCTCCATCTATCTGGGATGGTTTTTCAAGGGCCTGCTCCCACTGCCTTTTGAAGCAGATTGGTAGTGTTTTGGATGGTGTGGAGGGTAGTCTCGGGCTACGGACAGATATTGATCAGCTTCTGAGGTGGGCAGACCAAAGGCAGATGGAATTTAATCCACGATAAGTGTGATATGTTTTGGGAGAGGATGTTACCAGGACTTGGGGTGTCTGTGCTATAGGGAGAGGTTGAGGAGACTTTGATTATATATATTTGGAGCCCCGGAGGATGGGGGGTGATCTGATAGAGGTGTACAAAATCATGTGAGAAGTTGATTAGGTAGATGCACAGAGTCTCTTGACCAGAGTAGGGGATTCAAGAACCAGGCCATATAGGTTTAAGGTGAAGGGGGAAAGATTTAATACAAATCAGAGAGGTAACATTTTCACACAAAGGGTGGTGGGTGTATATATCAAGATGCCAGAGGAAGTAGTTGAGGCAGGGACTATTGCAGGGTTTAAGAAAGAAATAGACCGGTACATGGATAGGACATTATAGGGATATGGGCCAAACACAGGCAGGTGGGACCAGTTGGTCGCCGTGGGCAAGTGGAGCCGAAGGGCCTGTGTCCACACTGTATGACTCTTTACTACCCTTAATGGCAGGATACACATGAATGATGGGGTATTCAGGGACAGAGAGACCTTGATGTACGAGTCAACTTAGAAGATTGAGGGGGAATCTTATAGAAGCGTACAAAATTCTTAAGGGGTTGGACAGGGTAGATGCAGGAAGATTGTTCCCGATGTTGGGGAAGTCCAGAACAAGGGGTCACAGTTTAAGGATAAAGGGGAAATCTTTTAGGACTGAGATGAGAAAAACATTTTTTACACAGAGAGTGGTGAATCTCTGGAATTCTCTGCCACAGAATGTAGTTGAGGCCAGTTCATTGGCTATATTTAAGAGGATGTTAGATGTCACCCTTGTGGCTAAAGGGATCAGGGGGTATGGAGAGAAAGCAGGTACAGGATACTGAGTTGGATGATCAACCATGATCATATTGAATGGCGGTGCAGGCTCGAAGGGCCAAATGGCCTACTCCTGCACCTATTTTCTATGTTTCTATGTTTCTATGAGTCCTTAGTTCACTGAGGGCCACAACACAGGCTGGGACAAGAAATATAAGAGCAATGATGGTATGGGGCAGCTTTATAAAGCATAGGTGAGGCCACGTCTGGGCCATTGGGGGGACTTGATAAAGGTCTTTAAAATGATGAGAGGGATAGACAGAGTTGATGTGGACAAGCTTTTCCCTTAGAGAATAGGGAAGATTCAAACAAGAGGATATGACTTCAGAATTAAGGGACAGAAGTTTACGGGTAACATGAGGGGGAACTTCTTTACTCAGAGAGTGGTAGCGGTGTGGAATGAGCTTCCAGTGGAAGTGGTGGAGGCTGGTTCGTTGGTATCATTTAAAAATAAATTGGATAGGCATATGGATGAGAAGGGAATGGAGGGTTATGGTATGAGTGCAGGCAGGTGGGACTAAAGGAAAATAATTGTTCAGCATTGACCTGTAGGGCCGAGATTGCCTGTTTCCGTGCTGTAATTGTTATATGGTTATATTGTCTGCAGTCGTGGTCACCTCAGTCTAGAAATGACATGATTGCTCTGGAGATGGAGTGGAGGAGGTTCACCAGCACGTTCCCCAGAGTGGAGAGCCTCAGATATGGACCGAGACTTGGTTTGTGTCCTTGGGGCTGAGGGGGGGGGGGGGGGACTGAGGGGGGACTGAGAGAGGTGTACAAAATTATCAGGGGCATGGATAGTATTAAATCTCCCTCACAGCAGAGATGTCCGTTATCGGAGGGCAGAGGTTTAAAGATATGGTTTAGAATGGATATAAGGAAGAATGATTTGATTCAGAGTGGGTTGGAGTTTGGAGCCACTGCCTGAGGGACTGTGGAGACATGGACTCTCACAACATTTAGACAAACACTTGAATTGCCAAGGCATAGAAGGCTACAGGTCATGTGTGGGTAAATGGGATCAGTATTGATGGTTACTTGATTGTCAGCACGGAGAGGATGGGCCAAAGAGCCTGTTTCTCTGCTGAACAACTCTGTGACTGAAGAGAGATCCAGAGAATCATGACCCTGTGAGAGAAATTGGTGGACAGGCCAAACCCAATGGAGCTGGTAAGAAGAGGAAGCATCTTGGAGAGTCGCTCCTGAGTGAGTGATCCCATGGAGATGCTAATGGCAGAAGCCACTGGATAAGTGTTAACTCTCACTTGACTTTGGGACAAAGCATGTTGAACGGTTGGAAGTTTTTTCCATGGGTTGAAATATTCCCATTTTGTTGAAGGTGGTGACTGAATGTCGGAAATGGTTGACCAGAAAGCACAAGAGTTTCACCACCGAATCCTCACAGATTGAGATGAACCCGACTGAGGTAAGAAAGATAGAAACAAAGAAACATAGAAAATAGGTGCAAGAGTAGGCCATTCGGCCCTTCGAGTCATTCAATATGATCATGGCTGATCATCCAACTCAGTTTCCTGTACCTGCCTTCTCTCCATACCTCCTGATACCTTTAGCCAAAAGGGCCACATCTAACTCCCTCTTAAATATAGCCAATGAACTGGGCTCAACTATCTTCTGTGGCAGAGAATTCCAGAGCTTTATCAGGAAACACAGAAATCCTCAGCAGGTCAGGCAGCGTCCGTGGAGAGAGAAACCAAGTGAACGACTCCGGTCGATTATCTCATATCAAAGTAATCAAGAATCGGTCAATCTCCAGCTTAAAAATATGCATTAACTTGGCCTCCAAAGCCGCCCATGGTAATGAATTCCCCAGATTCACCACCCTTTGACTAAATAAATTCTTTATCTCCTTTCTAAAGGTATGTCCTTTTATTCTGAGGCTATGGCCCAGTGTCGTTAAACGCTCATCATATGTTAGCCCAATCATTCCTGGGAGCACTCTCGTTAACCTCCTCTGGCCCCTCTCCAATGCAAGCACATCCTTCCTCAGATATGGGGCCCAAAACAGATCGCAATACTCCAGATGCAGTCTGACCAGTGGCTTATAAAGCCTCGGCATTACATCCATCCTTATTAAGCCTCAGCATTACATCTCTTTGTCCCATTGTTGATTCCCAGTAGAAGATGGCCTATAGTGGCCATCTCCAACAAATCCACATTCATCCACTGAGCCCTGACATTCAATCACATTATCATTGTCGAATCCCTCTCCATCACGTCCTGGGGGTCACCATTGGTTGGAAACTCTGGTCGATCAACAAGCAGAGTGAACAGAGGATCCTTAGGTCCATGATAGACACAAAAAGTTTGAGTAACTCAGCGGGACAGGCAGCATATCTGGAGAGAAGGAATAGGTGGTGTTTCGGGTCGAGATCCTTCCTCAGACTGAGGGCCGGGGGAAAGGGAAATGCATCAGGTTTCATGAGGTCCACGAGGTTGGTCTCAACTGTGTGTTGCTAAGAAGGAGACAAGTCATTGCAATCTCATTTTGTTTTATCCAGACTCATAAAACGTCATAAGTGGAAAGTTCAAGACTCAAGGACAAGATTTATCTCAGTGGATTTTCCTCCTTTCATGCTCTCTCAGTCGTTCCCCATCTTGCTCTGCTTTCCACCCCGAAGATTATGGATTGAAGTCACACTCCAGTGGTGGGAGATTTACGTTTCAGGACTGCTCGCTCCTCCAGAGTTATTTGGCTCATCCTGGGCTTGTGAAAATACACTGTAGAATGTAAGGCAGTGTCTGCAAGTGAGCTGATCAGGGAATCTGCGGATGAACATTGGCTTTTGTGCATGTGACCACAAATATATTTCTGTATTTTTCCTCATTTTCCATGTTTTGCCCAACCATCCCGCATTATTCAGCATTATTCCCCCTGAGATACTCGACAGTGCAGACAACACTCGGATATCACTGAAGTCAACGTCAGCCCAGATTTGGTCATGACCTTATCCCAAACGTTGCATACACAAGTATGGACTGGTGCACATGCACGGTCCAGATACACACAGATCATGTACACACGTGTACACCACATACTGACAGATGCAACACACCTGCAAAACAGATCAGGACAGAACGTGGACATGTACACGATTCATAGAGTACACAGACACAGGTACACACAAACACAGACATGCACATACATGCATGTACATATGGCACATACACTTACAGATGTGCACATACTCAGACGCACTCGCAGACATACACACAGATGTACACACACAGACATGCGCACACAATACACACAGACATAGAAACATAGAAATTAGGTGCAGGAGTAGGCCATTCGGCCCTTCGAGCCTGCACCGCCATTCAATATGATCATGGCTGATCATCCAACTCAGTATCCTGTACCTGCCTTCTCTCCATACACCCTGATCCCTTTAGCCACAAGGGCCACATCTAACTCCCTCTTAAATATAGCCAATGAACTGGCCTCAACTACCTTCTGTGGCAGAGAATTCCAGAGATTCACCACTCTCTGTGCAAACAATTTTTTTCTCATCTCGTTCCTAAAAGATTTCCCCCTTATCCTTAAACTGTGACCCCTTGTTCTGGACTTCCCCAAAATCGGGAACAATCTTCCTGCATCTAGCCTGTCCAACCCCTTAAGAATTTTGTACGTTTATATAAGATCCCCCCTCAATCTTCTAAATTCTAGCGAGTACAAGCCGAGTCTATCCAGTCTTTCTTCATATGAAAGTCCTGACATCCCAGGAATCAGTCTGGTGAACCTTCTCTGTACTCCCTCTATGGCAAGAATGTATTTTCTCAGATTAGGAGACCAAAACTGTACGCAATACTCCAGGTGTGGTCTCACCAAGACCCTGTACAACTGCAGTAGAACCTCCCTGTTCCTATACTCGAATCCTTTTGCTATGAATGCTAACATACCATTTGCTTTCTTCACTGCCTGCTGCACCTGCATGCCTACTTTCAATGACTGGTGTACCATGACACCCAGGTCTCGTTGCATCTCCCCTTTTCCTAATTAGCCACCATTCAGATAATAGGCTACTTTCCTGTTTTTGCCACCAAAGTGGATAACCTCACATTTATCCACATTATACTGCATCTGTCATGCATTTGCCCACTCACCCAGCCTATCCAAGTCACCTTGCAGCATCCTAGCATCCTCCTCACAGCAAACGCTGCCCCCCAGCTTCGTGTCATCCGCAAATTTGGAGATGTTGCATTCAATTCCCTCGTCCAATTCATTAATGTATATTGTAAATAGCTGGGGTCCCAGCACTGAGCCTTGCGGTACCCCACTAGTCACTGCCTGTCATTGTGAAAAGGACCCGTTTACTCCTACTCTTTTCTTCCTGTCTGCCAGCCAGTTCTCTATCCACATCAATACTGAACCCCCAATACCGTGTGCTTTAAGTTTGTATACTAATCTCTTATATAGGACCTTGTCGAAAGCCTTCTGAATGTCCAGATATAACACATCCACTGGTTCACCCTTATCCACTCTACTGGTTACATCCTCGAAAAATTCTATAAGATTCATCAGACATGATTTACCTTTCATAAAACCATGCTGACTTTGCCCAATGATTTCTCCACTTTCCAAATGTGCTGCTATCCCATCTTTAATAACTGACTCTAGCAGTTTCCCCACCACCGATGTTAGACTAACTGGTCTGTAATTCCCCGTTTTCTCTCTCCCTCCCCTTTTAAAAAGTGGGGTTACATTAGCTACCCTCCAATCCTCAGGAACTACTCCAGAATCTAATGAGTTTTGAAAAATTATCATTAATGCATCCACTATTTCTGCGGCTACTTCCTTAAGTACTCTGGGATGCAGCCTATCTGGCCCTGGGGATTTTTCGGCCTTTAATCCATTCAATTTACTTAATACCACTTCCCGGCTAACCTGGATTTCACTCAGTTCCTCCATCTCATTTGACCCCCGGTCCTCTGCTATTTCCGGCAGATTATTTATGTCTCTCTTGGTGAAGACAGAACCAAAGTAGTTATTCAATTGGTCTGCCATGTCTTTGTTCCCCATGAGCAATTCACCTGTTTCTGACTGCAAGGGAGCTACATTTGTTTTAACTTATCTTTTTCACTTCACATATCTATAAAAACTTTTGCAGTCAGTTTTTATGTTCCCTGCCAGTTTTCTTTCATAATCTATTTTCCCTCTCCTAATTAAGCCCTTTGTCCTCCTCTACTGGACTGAATTTCTCACAATCCTCTGGTAGGCTGCTTTTTCTGGCTAATTTGTATGCTTCATCTTTTGTTTTTATACTATCCCTGATTTCCATGTTATCCACGGATGCACTGCCTTCCCTGATTTATTCTTTTGCCAAACTGGAATCAACAATTGTTGTAATTCATCCATGCAGCCTTTGAATGCCTTCCATTGCATATCCACCGTCAACCCTTCAAGAATCAATTGCCAGTCTATCTTGGCCAATTCACGTCTCATACCCTCAAAGTTACCTTTCTTTAAGTTCAGGATTCTTGTTTCTGAATTAACAATGTCACTCTTCATCCTAATGAAGAACTCAATCATATTATGGTCACTGTTTCCCAAGGGGCCACGCACAACAAGACTGCTAACTAACCCTTCTTCATTACTCAATACCCAATCTTGAATAGCCTGTTCTCTCGTTGGTTCCTCTACATGTTGGTTTAGAAAACTATCCCGCATACATTCTAAGAAATCCTCTTCCTCAGCACCCTTGCCAATTTGATTCACCCAATCTATATGTAGATTGAAGTCACCCATTATAAGTGTTTTACCTTTGTTGCACGCATTTCTAATTTCCTGTTTGATGCCATCCCCAACTCCAATACTACTGTTAGGTGGCCTGTACACAACTCCCACTAGCGTTTTCTGCCCCTTAGTGTTTCGCAGCTCTACCCATATCGAGTCCACATCCTCCAAGCTAATGTCCTTCCTTTTTATTGCATTAATCTCCTCTCTAACCAGCATCGCTACCCCATCCCCTTTTCCTTTCTGTCTATCCCTCCAGAATATTGAATATCCCTGGATGTTCAGCTCCCAGCCTTGGTCAACCTGGAGCCATGTCTCCGTGATCCCAACTATATCATAGTCATTAATAGCTATCTGCACATTTAACTCATCCACCTTATTACGAATGCTCCTTGCATTGAGACACAAAGCCTTCAGGCTTGTTTTTACAACACTCTTACCCCTTATACAATTATGTTGAAAAGTTGCCCTTTTTGATTTTTGCCCTGGATTTGTCTGCCTGCCACTTTTACTTTTCACATTGCTACCTATTGCTTCTACCCTCAATCTACACCCCTCTGTCTCTCCGCTCACACATTTAAGCAACCCTTTCCCTTTAACTCCATCCTCGACTATCCCATTTGACACCCCTCCCCCACACAGACCTGCACGCACAGACAAGCATACACACAGAACTGCACACGCACATATACAAAGACACACTCGCAGACCCAGGGTCGGCCTTAAGCCGACTGGACCGATTTTCTCCCAATTGGGCCCCGCGCCTAAGGGGGGCCCCGCGTTAATTTTCGGTATTTCATATGGAAATACAAATTTGCTTTGTTAAATAAAGATTTAAAACAAAAGCATTCGTCATACGGCTTTTTTTTACAAAACGAACATGGATAACAACCGCTGCACGGCCATCAGACACAAACGATTTGTTAGCTACTACTGTTCGCACTAATTAACAGATAGTAGTCAACAAGTAGTTATACAATGTGTCATCAATGCATAGATCCACATGTTGTAGTCCTGACTCGTGGCGGCTCCTGATAAGTGATATAGTGTTTAAGAAGTAACTGCAGATGCTGGAAAATCGAAGGTAGACTGTGGCGGCAGGGTGCTGGTGGAAGGAGAGTGGTGCATTTGACAGCTGCCGTATGTGTTCGAACAATGGATTACCGTAATGGGCTTGCCTTGGCATACATTTCTTGCATGTGTTATGTTATTAGAAATATTAGCACGACCAATAATAAATTAAAACAAATCTCCAATGGTCTTGTCTCTCTGTGATACACGGAACCATGTCCATATGTGGTGCAGTGTAATACTGGAGATTTTAAAGTTAGTTAAAAAATGTCACCTGCCCTGTTTCAGCTTTTTTGACCCAGGTCAATATTAATAACGCTCACGAGGCCAAAAACTGCCACAGCAGCTGCCTCACCTGCCTCAGACGTGGTGCTTTGTGTAAATAAGTGATATGTTCCCTCCGCGGGTGCTGCCTTGCCCGCTGAGTTCCTCCAGCACTCTGTGTTTATTGTTTGGCTCTGAAGTTGAAGGTGGACCCCCTGTGTCTACCTTCAACTCCCTGTCTGTGGTGGCTCAGTGGGACGGGCAGGGGCTCTGGGGAGAGGGTTGCGTTTCTGGTCGAGACCCTTCTTCAGACAATCACAAGTACTCTCACCGACGAGCGTTCAGTTCAGTCTGAAGAAGAGTCTTCTCTCCAGAGTCACTGCGCTGCCTGTCCTGCTGAGCTACTCCAGCTTTTGTCTATCTTCAATTTCAGAGTTAGATCAAATTTATCATGGGGGGCTTATAGCGTCTACCCCCCCCCCCCCCCCCCCCCCGCTCCCCCCCCCCCTTCCTTTCCCAACCTCAGCCTCACGGACCTTAGCATACTCCTAGTTCCTAAAACCCATTTCCATCACTGATGTGGCATATAAATTCATGACAGATTTAAAAATCATGTCATATTCTTGTGTGAATGGGATTAGCTTGTTATCTGGATAGATTCATAGAAAATAGGTGCAGGAGTAGGCCATTCGGCCCTTCGAGCCTGCAACGCCATTCAATATGATCATGGCTGATCTTACAACTCAGTATCCTGTACCTGCCTTCTCTCCATACCCACTGATCCCTTTAGCTACAAGGGCCACATTTAACTCCCTCTTAAATATATAGATATTTAGGCTATTTTTAAAAATTATCCTTTTCTTAAGAAATGGAATCTACAGGACATGCTTAATGGGAAAGTAGTGGGCAGATATGCATGTCATGCATGGTTTGAAGAGCAAAAACTTGTAGTTTACAATGCCAACATTGAAAAGTTGAGGAAAAACAAGGTGTACAGAGTTGCTTATTGGATACAATCTGAGGAGTATGATGATGCTACTGATTATGGCATGCCAATGTACCAGCTAGCAACTGATCTTCTCCATAAAGACCTGGTCTTTTGCTAGAAAATGTAATTTATTTTCATATCTGTTACAGAGTTACAGCATATAATACAATAATATTAAAGTTCTGATCTTGAGAATATCACATTTTTAAATTTTCAAGGCAGTCTGGGTGTTTATTACTATTTTCATCGCAACGGTCAATTTTGTAATTAGCCACAATTAGGTAATTAACTCATTTTACTTCGGAGTCACGTGAGTGACTACGTGAAGATGGGCCGTCCATCTGCGTGCGCGTCATTACGTCTGAACGCAACGCGCACGACGGACTGGCAGAGGCACTGCGTCCTCCCAGCCGTCGGGATGGGCAGGTAAACAAAGTTGAACTACTTACCTGCGTTCTTTCGGGCTTGAAGCTTTTTGTAGTTTCAGAGCCCAGATGTCGAGGAGACAGTCCGCGGGGAAGTCGGCTGCCGAAGACCGCAGCATTCCCAGTAGGGGGCGACGGTCTTGTTACCGACATTAGCACCGGCAGCAGAACCGGCAGGAGACTTAGTGCAGGAGGAGGAGCTCCGTGGTGGTCCTGCGGGACGTAAAAACCACCCACAAGTCTGACAAACCCGTTGACTCAGATGAGTCTGAAGAAGAGGGATACCCTCCCTCAATGGAGAGCGTCTGAGGATGACTCTCCCACATGGAGCAACATATGGAGAAGTTGTTCCAACAATGATCTGCTCCGAAGGAGGGAGCGGTATCAGCACGGGCCCTACAGCAGGCTGTGCCAACAGCCTCGCACATGGGGCAGTCCAATGTCTTCCCCATTGGAGGGGGAAGTACAGATGGAAGAAACCACTCTGAATCAGAGTACAAAAGAACAGGGAGGGGGGGGGGGGATCCTTCCAAGGGACAAGCAGAAGAAAGCAAGTAAGTAAGTAATTTTAGTTATATAGCACTGTTTAAGTCAACTCGCATTGATACCAAAGTGCTTTACATAAAATGAATAATAAGCTTCCATACAAACAAAATAAAAGAAGTACTTCTGCAATCATCCAGGTTCCACTGGGTGCTTCCCTGGATGGAGATCTAGCTAATAATGTCAATTAGCATCCCATCAACTTTAATACCTGGCCATGAAAGGAGCCATGAACAGGTACCCCCCCACCAGCTACTGTGCTTCCATAAAGTAAAAATCCAGAAGGTATTAAACCTACTGAGGTCTGGGATCACACATTTGCAGGAGGAGTGGAATATGGACTCCTCACTGACAGAGAACAGGACACTATGGCACTATTGTATTATGCCCACTTTGGCATATGCCCACTTTGAGAGAATGCAATCAAACCATCAATTAACTCGAAGTTCGCTGTCCTGTGTAAAGCCAGCAATGTCCAGCCCGCAATCTACTTGTTCGGGGAAGACCTGCCGAGACAGGTACGGGATCTGGACGACGAGGCAAAAACAATCCGCCTCAATAACCAGAGGCCAGGTTACCCAAAAAGGATCCATCGCAAGGATGCATCCTTACAGCTATCGGCGTTTTATGCCTAGAGGGCCAGGCACTGGAGGAAGACCCACACCGGAGTCAAGGTCTTTTAGGGACAGGGCTCAGCCGGCCCACAGCGAGGATAAGGAGTGAACAACCACCAGTTCGACCTCCATAACCTCACGAATGAAAACCAGCGCCATACCGCCAGTAACGTCAGAGGTAAGCCGAACCAGTTCCTGAGGGAACACCCCAGACAAGCCTCACATACTGGTGGGAGGAAGGTTAAAATATATTTTGAAAGAATGGTGTGGGGTCACAATGGATCCGTTTGTACTGCACAGTATAGAAGGGTTCAAAATTGAGTTCATTTTGAATTCATCACCACCCACAAAATTTCGCACATCGGCGTTCTCTCAACAAGAAACTATGGATACAGGAGGAAATTGGAACTTTATCTGACAAAAATGTCACTGAGAGGTCACACAGAACCTCACCAATTTATATCCAATATATTTCTCAAAAGAGAGAAAAGATGGAGTGTCCGCATCATTCTGGACCTTACGGAACTCAAAAAACATATGTGCAATATAAACATTTTAAAATGGACAATATTGGAACAGCAACTCATTTACTATCAAACACAGTAAATATGTTGGTGACTTTGCCTAGGGGCAAACAACACGATTTGAGTAAGCCTGCTATGACCTGATAGTCAAATAGTAGCCATCTATCAGGCAAACAACGAGTGTAATTGACAAATAGTAGCTGAATTTCCAGTGGTACGTCACGAGCCTTTGCATTACCAGAATTTACAGCGAGCAAAGGAACGACACTCAGATTCCATGCAGGCCAAATTGGCAAACCTATGGATTGCCAGCAGAGGCCATTTTTGAATAACTATGGTGGATAACGAACGTGAGACAGCTCAAGGGAAATCTTGCTCGAAAGCCAACGGTGGTTCCTCAGACCAATGCAAGCGGCTAAGGATGGGGAGCCACAAACACAGTCTAGAGCTGTGGGGGCTGATGGAATGAGCAGGAGTCTGTAATTCCCCAACACATGGAATCAATTACCTATAATTGTTGGGGGCACGATATGGACTCAAGGTTTTCTGTAGCAACATGCAACCTGTGCTTGTTCAAATTCAGATTGATAACACCACAGCGGTGGCATATATCAATCACAAGGGTGGTGTAAAATCTGTATCTTGCGACAGATTGTTCAACCTCATTTGGCACTGGTGTATCGAGAGGAATATTTGGGTTACAGCGGTCTATCTACCAGGTAGATATAACACGGTGACAGATGCTGGATCACTAATGTTTAATATTAACACAGAATGGATGTTGATTCGGGCAGTATTTAACAAAATAACTACACGATTTGGCATACCAGATATTGATCTGTTTGCATCTAGATTAAACCATCAGTTACCCAGATATGTGTCCTGCGAGCTGGATCCAGGAGCAAAGGCAGTGGATGCTTTCTCCCTCAATTGGGGAGGAATGTTTATGTATGCTTTCCCCCAATTTGTCTCACAAACTGATGCTTGACCAAAATCAAGCAAGACTAAGCCACAGGCATATTGGTAGTGCCAGATTGGCCTACTCAAGCCTGGTTCCCAAAAACTGTTGGGAATTATAGTCCAGCTGGTTATGGCTGTACCCAAGAGCAGGGACCTCCTAGTGAACCCAGTTACAGGGAGCAATCATCCACTTGTTGAACGTATTAACTTGTTGGTCTGCAGATTCTGAGGAGGCCATTTCAAGGCATAGGACTGTCCGAACAAATACAAAAAACTCTACTGAACGTTTTTCCTTCCATTATTTATTATGTAAAAGAATATGTGTGTTATGATTGTGTTTATAATTTGTTTGGTTGTTTGGTTGTTTGTCTTTTGCACAAAAGACTGCGAGCATTGCCACTTTCATTTCACTGCACATCTCGTATGTGTATGTGACAAATAAACTTGACTTGACACAGTTCGGATAACGGATGTCTTGGAGTTCCTATCAACTCTGTACTATAACTATAAACAACGTTATAGTGCAATCTATAGTGCCAGAGGCGCACTCTCCTCCTATCTGATGCTGGAAGCAGGGCATGGGTCAATAAGAACGCACCCCTTTACAACAAAATTCATGAAGGGAATTTACAATTTAATACCTCCAAGGCCAAGGTACACGGACACATGGGATGCGAGCGTGGTACTAACCCTACTTTGACAGTGGGGACCGCCTATAACTAACCCTGAAGATGGTATGCTGATGGCACTGCTAACAGCACAAACAGTCCAGACACTGCAAAAGCTACGGTTGGACTACATGACCATCAATATGAACAACATAACATTCATAATCAGGAACCTGATAAAACAGAGCAGGCCAGGAATGCCAGGGATGAAGATCCAGTTCTTGGCATATCCAGAGGACCAATGGTTGTGTGTGTGGTAACATACTAACACCACTATCTGAGAGTTACGGAGAATCTCAGAGGCTCAGAACAATCGGTCCTCATCAGCCATAAAAAAACACACCAGAAGGTGTCAACTCAAACCATCTCCAGTTGGTCAAAGGAGGTAATGGCGGTAGCAGGAGTGAACATTTATATCGTTAAATCTCACTCCACCAGGGCTGCATCTACGTCGGCAGCAAGAGCTATGGACGTGCCCCTTGACGACATCCTAGTGGCTACAGGATGGACGAATGAACGAATGGTCCACCGGTTTTATAACAAACACATCAGTTTGAAGTTTGATCTTGATTTTATGAGGAGTTACGATGAGCGATTACGTGCCCACCGCTCCCACCCTCATACTATCAAGGTCATATGGAAGTTCTAGTTTCTTCACAATCTTACTATTCTCAGGTCTTTTTATCTGGGATTTAACACCGCTGCTTTGAAGATTGACGCGCACGCAGACAGACGGCCCTTCTTCACGTAATCGCTCATCGTAACTCCTCATAAAATCAAGATCAAACTTCAAACTGGTAAGTTCTCGTTTAATCTTACTATTATATGCTTTAATTTCAGGTCATCCAAGTAAGATGTTTTATATTTGTTTTAGAATGCTTCGATCTATAATAACTGAAAATAGTAAGATTAAACGAGAACTTACCAGTTTGAAGTTTGATCTTTATTTTATGAGGAGTTACGATGAGCGATTACGTAAAGAACCACAACAGTCCGCATGCGCGTCAATCTTCAAAGCAGCGGTGTGAAATCACAGATAGCAGTAATTGAAGTAACATAGTAAGATTATAAACTAGACATACCAGATGACCTTTATGATATGAGGGCTGGAGCGGTGGGCACGTAATCGCTCATCGTAACTCCTCATAAAATCAAGATCAAATTTCAAACTGGTAAGTTCTCGTTTAATCTTACAATTTTACTTCGGAGTCACGTGAGTGATTCCGTGAAGATTTCAAAGCTCTGTGATTTCATGCCGTAGATACGAATCCAGGCATCTCACACTGCATCAGTTGACCCAGGATGAGTGA
The DNA here is from genome assembly GCF_010909765.2 of Amblyraja radiata. Classification (NCBI taxonomy): domain Eukaryota; kingdom Metazoa; phylum Chordata; class Chondrichthyes; order Rajiformes; family Rajidae; genus Amblyraja; species Amblyraja radiata. Next base: position 23,275,947 of record NC_045990.1, read on the forward strand.
ATAATGAGCAATGCATTGAAACATGGTACAGATTAATATGTTGATGCTTTAAATCACAAAAATAAAAACACAATAGCGACCCCTCCCTCCCAGGGGGAAGCTATGAAACAGAACCTAAAATGGAATGGGTGAATACCCCGGGTTCGGTAAGTGGTTTGTTATAAAACCTCTGAAAGGTCAGTTCATTTGACCATCCTGCGGCCGCGAGGATATGGTCTAGAGGGACGTCCATTGCCTTCGCTGCTGACGTTGATGCCGCCCTGGTGGAGATTTTAAATTGTCAGTGTTTACTCCTGCACAAACCAGAACTTGTTTCAGCCATCTTGAAATAGTCTGAACCGACACTTTCATATGCGGCTTTTTGTGGCTAATAAATAATGCTACTTCCGATCGTCTGAGACTCTTGGTGACCTTGATATAATATTGCAAGTGCGACACTACATACAGTCATAAATCCGTGGGATATGCAGAAATATAAGCTTGAACCCTGACAACCCTGGTCTGCTCTGCTTAATTAAATCATAAATCTAAAATGTAATGTCATTCCCAGATGATACCATCCTGTCCGGTCGCAGTTTCTGGACCCGTTGCGCTGAAACCAGCGCCATGAGCATGAGCATTGGAAAGAGCCCTGGTTTTCAAGGGAAATTGGACATCTTGTTCAGAAAAAGAGGGAGATCTACAATAATTATAGGCAGCATGAAGTAAATGAGGTGCTTGTGGAGTACAAGGAATGTAAAAAGAATCTTAAGAAAGAAATTAGAAAAGCTAAAAGAAGATATGAGGTTGCTTTGGCAAGTAAGGTGAAAGTAAATCCAAAGGGTTTCTACAGCTATATTAATAGCAAAAGGATAACGAGGGATAAAATTGGTCCATTGGAGAAACAGAGTGGGCAGATATCTGCAGAGCCAAAAGAGATGGGGGAGATATTGAACAATTTCTTTTCTTCGCTATTCACCAAGGAGAAGGATATTGAATTATGTGAGGTAAGGGAAACGAGTAGAGTAGTTATGGATACTATGAGTTTCAAAGTAAAAGAAGTACTGACACTTTTCAAAAATATAAAAGTGGATAAGTCTCCAGGTCCTGACAGGATATTCCCTAGGACATTGAGGGAAGTTAGTGTAGAAATAGCCGGGGCTATGACAGAAATATTTCAAATGTCATTAGAAATGGGAATAGTCCCCAAGGATTGGCGTACTGCGCACGTTGTTCCATTGTTTAAAAAGGGTTCTAAGAGTAAACCTTGCAATTATAGACCTGTTACTTTGACTTCAGTGGTGGGCAACTTAATGGACAAGATACTTAGAGATAATATATATAAGCATCTGGATAAACAGGGTCTGATTAGGAACAGTCAACATGGATTTGTGCCTGGAAGGTCATGTTCGGTGGGCGGCGCGACTCTCGTCAGCAGCGGCCTCTACAGTCCGTCTGTGTTGATATGCTTTGTTAGCAGTCGCAAACTTTCTAGCTCCGCTGAAAAAAATCGCGATTTTTCGCGTTAAAATCGGGTCAGGAGGTCGGGGCCGTTTTTAAAACCTTACCGGAGTCTCATGTCGCGGTGCTGATGACGTCATCAGTAAGCGCCGTGAATTTAACGGAGGGAAAGGCATTTTAAATGAAAAACACGTCACCAGGTCAGAGCCCACAGAGAAAAGCTACAAAACACCTGCTGAAGACTCAGGAACATCAAGAAACTGCAAAACTGACCTCTGGAGTGGTCTCTGGAATGGCTACACGATCTAAGACTGAGATGACCACAAAAGAGAAAACCGAAATGGAGGAGTTAAAGAACTCGGTAAGAGATTTGAAAAATGATCTGAAAGCTGGAAACTTAAATTTGATGGAAAACATGCATGCATCTATTAATGCTGGTAATGAAAAAATACTTGCGGGCATTGGTGCTCTGCAAAAAAGAATTGATGATGTGCAAGAAGAATTAACGGGGAAAATTAATAAGGTGGCAGAAGAGTCCACAAAGATGTTTGAGGCTGTGCATGAAACTGTTTCTGCAAATGTAACTGCAGTGAAAGATATGAAAGCTGTTGTGGAAGAGATGGCTGGAGAGATGCAGACGATGAAGTTAGAAATAGACAGCCTCAAGAGCCAACTTACAAAGGTTTCTGATAAATATGTTGACCTAGAAGCTCGCTCAAGACGTCAAAATATACGAATACGTGGAGTAAAAGAGGGAGCTGAGGGGGACAATGCTCGTGAGTACACTGCCAACCTAATTAAACACGTGCTCAATCTACCTGAGGCACCTGTAATTGAAGAAGCACATCGACTACCCAGATTTAAACCAAGATCTCAAGGAGAACATGCCTACCCACGACAGATCATAATCAAACTTCGGGATATCCCAACAATGGAAGCGCTGATGAAAAAGATCAAATACGGAGAGAACATGATGTACAGAAATGATTCTATTAAACTCCTACGGGACTACCCTCACGAGATTGTGCTAAAGAGAAGAAAGTTCTCACAGACCAGAGAAGCTCTTTACGATGTCAAGGGTGTCATATGTGGAGTGTATTATCCGGCCAGAATGCGTATTACTTTCATGGGAATCTCAAAAACATTCATTAACTCGGTAGAATCTCTTAAATACGCTCAAGAAATCGTGGCCAAGGCAGCAACAATTGAAGATTGATCACCAAGACGTCATGAACAAATTAATTTGCTTATTCCCCCAACAAGAATATCACAGGAAAAGTGAAATAAGTGAACAACACCAATCTTTAAAAATTACTACACGCAACAGATTTTCCACGAGACGTGTCTAGACATTATTATCTCGCCTTGAACATTGCGGAATCTAACTCAAGGACATTCTGTGCTCAAATGAGGAAAGACTGATAACATGGGAGTGAATCTGCTGAGCTGAGAGCGAAAAACATCACATGGCTTATATAGTTTTACAAAATATTGAGAATTAATAATAATTAATAATTAACAATACTAATATAGAAATAGCAACTGAAACTGATAAAAATGTGTTGCCTGCTTTATAACGCAGACAACCGTAATCACATATGTTCCGCAGCTCGAGTGGGGAGGGGAGGAGACTCGGGCACCTGGCATAATTCCAGCAGCCTGACTTCGGTTAACCCTTTCAGCGAACAACTCACTTTTAACAATACTAAAACCAATTACAAATAGTTAAGAGATAAAGAGTGAGGAATATATGTAACTGAATACATGATTAGATTTGATGTCGGAATGAAACATATATATATATACTGCAACTGGGTGAAATAGAACTGTTTTGGAAACGGTACCGACCCCCTAGGTTTTGGGTAATAAAGGCAGCGGGGCTAACCTTATAACATCTACGCCGGAAGCGATATCGATGTCGTACCCCACAGACGAGTGGGCCACTCACTACGGTGTCCGAAACTCAGACACCGTAAATTTATTTGATATACTTTTTTTTTTAATCACAATATGTCACATCTATATGTTTTCTTTTCAAGGACAATCGCAGAGGGGAACTACCAAGGAAGTCTATATTATAAATGCTCCCAAAATAACCAGAGTCCTGAGGTATGAATGCACCATAATAAATAAGGTCATCAAAATAGGTAGAAATGTTTGACGACAATCAAAAGAAAATGGGAGGAATCACACTATGTAGTTGGAATATAAGGGGTATTAATGAACCTATTAAAAGGGGCAAGATACTAGCTCAGTTGAAATCATACAACACGGATATTTCGTTTTTACAGGAAACGCATCTTAAACATCAAGATCAGACGAGACTGAGGGCGAACTGGATAGGCCAAACATTTCACTCTTCATTTACTTCCAAATCTAGAGGTACCGCTATCATTATTCGTAAAGGAATTCCATTAAAATCAAAGAATATTATTTCAGATAAGGAAGGGAGATACCTTATAGTAGCAGGAGAGATCAATAATATGCCAATTACGTTGGTAAACATATATGCGCCCAATTTTGATAACCCTCAATTTTTTAATAAAATTCTGAATATAATTGCAGAATGTAATTATCAAAATGTTATAATTGGAGGAGACTTTAACTGTGTTTTAGACCCTTATCTAGATAAATCGATGCAAAAACAAAAAGGTAATAGGAAATCTAAAACCAGTGAACTTTTACATACATATATGGAAAACACAAATATAGTAGATGTGTGGAGGATTGCAAACCCGACGGGAAGGGATTATTCGTTTTATTCAACGGTGCATAAAACATACTCACGGATAGACTATTTTCTTGTGGATACAAAATTAATTCCGCACACTATGAACCCTAAATACCACACTTATGCGATCTCAGACCACTCTCCGTTAACTTTTGTTTTAAAACTAGAAGGAATGTCTATGAATAAATCGTTCTGGAGGTTTAACTCGCAAATTTTAAAAGACCCACAAGGTAGTATATATCTAAAAAAACAGATGGACCTATTTTTTGAGATAAATGATACACCAGATATATCCCCCACGCTATTATGGGAATCCTTCAAAGCATTTATTAGAGGAGTCATTATTTCATTTCAAGCTTATCAAAATAAAAAGAATAAGAATGAACAACGACATTTAGAAGAACAAATAAAACAATTAGATACAGATAATGCTAAAGATCCAACTATGGATAAACATAATAAAATCCTATTATTGAAATTCAAGCTAAATAAATTACTGTCAGAGAAAGTTATAACATTATTTCAAATCACAAAACAAGAACACTTCGAATTCGGGGATAAACCCCACAAACTTTATCACGCCAACTGAAAAACCGGGAAAAAGAGAATGCAATATTAAAGATTAAATCAGATAGAGGGGAATTATTAACATTACCCAAGGATATCAATAAAAGATTTGCTCAATTTTACCAGAATCTATACACATCTAAAACGTTAATAGACAATAATAAAATTTCAGAATTTCTAGATAACTGTAACCTACCACAATTAGAACTGAGGGAACAAGAGGAACTGGGAGCACACATTACTTCTAAGGAGATAGAAGACACAATAAAAACACTAAAGAATGGAAAAACACCAGGACCAGACGGATTCAGTAATGAATTTTATAAATCTTTTTATGACATAGTTACTCCACGATTACAGAAAATGTATACATATGCTTTTAAAGAGAAAAGCTTACCTGAAACACTAGCAGAATCAACGATCATATTAATACTTAAAAAAGATAAACATATAGAAGAACCAGGTTCATATAGAGCTATCGCTTTGTTAAATACGGATCAAAAAATAATAGCGAAAACACTAGCCAGTAGATTAAGCAGGTATGTTAGTAGACTAATAAATGAGGATCAAACAGGATTTATACCTAAGAGACATTCATTCAATAACTTGAGACGTTTGCTTAACACAATGCACTCACATAAATCTCACGACCAAGAGTTAGCTATCATCTCACTGGACGCAGAAAAAGCGTTTGATCAAGTAGTATGGGATTATATGATTAAAGTATTGCAAAAATTCCAATTGGGAGATAACTTCATTGCATGGATAAAACTATTATATAACAAACCTACGGCTAGAATACTAACTAATAATATATTATCCTCGAAATTTGAACTATCAAGGGGCAATAGACAAGGTTGTTCATTATCTCCGCTGTTATTTGCTTTGGTAATTGAACCCCTTGCTGAAAAAATAAGAACACACCTGGATATTTACGGTTATAATACAAAATATTCAAATAACAAAATATCCCTATATGCCGATGATGTACTACTGTACATCACAAAACCACAAATTAGTATACCGAATATATTAAATTTAATTGAGGACTTTGGATCCTTTTCAGGATATAGAATAAATTGGAACAAAAGTGAAATTATGTCGATAAAACCAAAAGACTCAACACACCTCAGGAAATTCCCCTTTAAAATAGCTACAGAAAAATTCAAATATTTGGGAATTGAAATTACTAGAAATTACCAGGATATGTTTAAAGCCAATTATAATCCCTTACTTAAGAAATTAAATAATTTGATTAAATTCTGGAAAACACTTCCGATGTCCTTAATAGGCAGAATAAACGCTATAAAAATGATTTTCTTACCACAAATTCTATACCTATTTCAATCAATACCTATATATCTCCCAAAATTGGACTCAGACATTACAAATTTCATATGGGATTATAAACCCCATAGAATACAAAGAACACACCTTAATAAACGAAAAGAGTGGGGGGGTCTAGCGCTCCCTAACTTTATGTATTATAATTGGGCAGTAAATATTAAAAATATGATTCACCTGCTGGACAATTCTGCCCAGCAGGCGGACTGGATTGTAATGGAAAAAGGGGACTGCTCCCCGAGTAATATAGGAGCGATTATCCTCTCACCAATAAATCTGAATAATAAAAATTATAATAAAAACCCAATTATACATAGCACAATTAGAACATGGAAACAAATAAAACAGAATCTAAAATTAAGAAACCTATCTCTCTCAATACCAATAGTCAATAACCCATCGTTTAAACCATCAATCATAGACAAATCATTTATACAATGGGAAAGAATGGGAATCAAAACGCTCGAAGATCTGTATGAAGTGGGAAAATTACTATCATTTCAACAACTACAACTGAAATATAATTTGAAAAATAACCAATATTTTAAATATCTTCAAATTTGTGATTATCTGAAAAAATACACAAAAGACTATCATAATATGCCTTCCGACTTACTGGATGAAGCAATGAAGACAAAGGCGGAATCAGCTAATTTAATATCGTACTTATATAATATCATTTTAAACATAGAAATACCCACAACAGATGGAATTAGAAGAGACTGGGAACAAGAATTAGCTATAAAAATTTCAAAAGAGAGCTGGGATAATCATTTACTACAGGTGCATAAATGCTCGATCAATGTACGACATACGCTTATCCAATTCAAAACATTACATAGACTATATTATTCAAAAACTAAATTAAATAAAATCTTTCCTAATGTTTCACCAATCTGTGATAAATGTCTGTGTCAAGAAGCTACCATAGCGCATTCTTTTGTTTTTTGTACAAAAATCCAAAAATTCTGGCATGGAATATTTGATATTTTTTCAAAATTAATTAAAATAAAACTGGTACCAAAACCAGAATGGATCATTTTTGGGATATCGGAAGGTATCCCTGAATTAAACGTGTATCAGAAGAATTTACTCAATTACGGGCTAATAATGGGAAAAAAGCTCATACTTAAATTCTGGAAAAATGCGCCCACACCAACAATAAAAATGTGGACATCAAATATGTTTGAAACATTACATCTGGAAGAGATGAGATTCCTCTTAGCAGGTAAAGCAAACCAATTCCAAAAGACGTGGTCTACGTTTATGGACCTATTACAAGCATGAGGTGCAATAGTAATTTTTAAAATAAATAAATAAATAAATGGTATCAGGACCTGGCAATGGGAGGTAAAACAACAAAAACAGACTTGGTTGGTAGTCTTTCTGCGGAGTTTAATGTTATAATAGAGCGATTGTCCTTACTTTCTTTTTCTTTCTTTTCTAGGGTCTACTTTCTTACTTTACTTCCTTCTCTAACTTCTTTTCTAAGGGGCTTTCTTTTCCCAGCACTCTCTTGCACTTCACGACTCTTGCGCACCTTCTTTACTTTCCTTACTTCTATCTTTTTCTTAAAGCTTAAAAAAAAAATGAAGCGGTACAAAAAATGTATTAAGATATATGTGTTGTGTGTTATTGTAATTTACCGTACTTCTAATAAAAATAATAAAAAATGTAAAAAAAAGAAATATCCGGGGCTATGACAGAAATATTTCAAATGTCATTAGAAATGGGAATAGTCCCCGAGGGTTGGCGTACTGCGCATGTTGTTCCATTGTTTAAAAAGGGTTCTAAGAGTAAACCTAGCAATTATAGACCTGTTAGTTTGACTTCAGTGGTGGGCAAATTAATGGAAAAGATACTTAGAGATAATATATATAAGCATCTGGATAAACAGGGACTGATTAGGAACAGTCAGCATGGATTTGTGCCTGGAAGGTCATGTTTGACTAATCTTCTTGAATTTTTTGAAGAGGTTACTAGGGAAATTGACGAGGGTAAAGCAGTGGATGTTGTCTATATGGACTTTAGTAAGGCCTTTGACAATGTTCCTCATGGAAGGTTGGTTAAGAAGGTTAAACTGTTGGGTATAAATGCAGGAATAGCAAGATGGATTCAGCAGTGGCGGAATGGGAGAAGCCAGAGGGTAATGGTGGATGGCTGTTTGTCGGGTTGGAGGTAGGTGACTAGTGGGGTGCCTCAGGGATCTGTGTTGGGTCCTTTGTTGTTTGTCATGTACATCAATGATCTGGATGAAGGGGTGGTAAATTGGATTAGTAAGTATGCAGATGATACCAAGATAGGGGGTGTTGTGGATAATGAAGAGGATTTCCAAAGTCTACAGAGTGATTTAGGCAATTTGGAAAAATGGGCTGAAAAATGGCAGATGGAGTTTAATGCTGATAAATGTGAGGTGTTACACCTTGGCAGGACAAATCAAAATAGGACGTACATGATAAATGGTAGGGAATTGAAGAATACAGTTGAACAGAGGGATCTGGGAATAACCGTGCATAGTTCCTTGAAGGTGGAATCTCATATAGATAGGGTGGTAAAGAAAGCTTTTGGTATGCTAGCCTTTATAAATCAGAGCATTGAGTATAGAAGCTGGGATGTAATGTTAAAATTGTACAAGGCATGGGTGAGACCAAATCTGGAGTATGGTGTACAATTTTGGTCGCCCAATTATAGGAAGGATGTCAACAAAATAGAGAGAGTACAGAGGAGATTTACTAGAATGTTGCCTGGGTTTCAACAACTAAGTTACAGAGATAGGTTGAATAAGTTAGGTCTTTATTCTCTGGAGCGCAGAAGGTTAAGGGGGGACTTGATAGAGGTCTTTAAAATGATGAGAGGGATAGACAGAGTTGATGTGATCAAGCTTTTCCCTTTGAGAATAGGGAAGTTTCAAACAAGAGGACATGACTTCAGAATTAAGGGACAGAAGTTTAGGGGTAACATGAGGGGGAACTTCTTTACTCAGAGAGTGGTAGCGGTGTGGAATGAGCTTCCAGTGGAAGTGGTGGCGGCAGGTTCGTTGGTATCATTTAAAAATAAATTGGATAGGCATATGGATGAGAAGGGAATGGAGGGTTATGGTATGAGTGCAGGCAGGTGGGACTAAGGGAAAAAAGTTGTTCGGCACGGATTTGTAGGGCCGAGATGGCCTGTTTCCGTGCTGTAATTGTTATATGGTTATATGGTCATATGGACCACCTTAAGGGTAATTTTGGACAAAGACAAGGTGCCCCAATAGGTCGCTACATTTCGGGACCGCCATAATTGGCTGTGTTATTATCTCCAAAACAAGAGGGAACCATGGCTGTGTAGGCCAGTCGGGTACCACCAAAACGCCTGAGGCGGAGTCCTGCTTGATCTTGAGCAAGCACCGGCTGATGAGGCAGAATGGGGGAAATGCATAAAAAACACTCCTCCCCAGTGTAGCAAGAATGCATCTACCGCTACTGCCCCTAGGTCTGGTTCCTAAGAAACATTCTTCGGTAACTGGTGATTGAGTCTGGATGCAAACCAATCGATATCTGGCATCACATACTGAACAACAATATCATTAAATGCATCATGATTCAACATCCATTCTGTGTTTTCATTGAATTTGCATGACCTGGTGTCTGCCACCATGTTGAATCTACCTGGCAGGAAGATAGCTGAAACCCAAATGTTTCTTGTAATGCACCAGTGCCAAATAAGATTAGCCAATCTATCACAAGATTCCGACTTGATTCCACCCATGTGATTAACATACGCCACTGCCGTGGTGTTGTCAATCTGAAGCTGAACATGTAATTGATGCTTAGTAGTACAATAAGCCTTAAACCCATAAAATGCTCCCAATAGCTCTAAATAGTTAATCCCATGTGATTGAAGAATAAATGCCATGCATATTCCATCTGCCTCCACAGCTAAAAATGGTATCAGTAGCACCCCAGCCTAGGGCACCAACATCAGTCTGTAAAACAACTGAAGGTTACTCAACCACAATTTTGCTGAAGCAACTTGAGATGTTCCTTATCCACCATTGCACTTCAGCAATAGCTTCAGCTGGTAATTGCATGGGCCTGTCGAAATGACCTGCATGTATCATGAGTGCCTGTACCTTTGCACGTTGTAAATTTTGGTAAAGCAAAGGTCCATACTGTGCAGCTGGAAAGGCAGCCACTAATTTGCTAATCAAGCTGGCCACATGTCTAATTGAAGGTTGTTGCTCCCCCATGAGCTTGTTACAGCCTTCAATTTAATCTAATCTCTTGCCCTTGGGCAGAGTCACTGACATGTGAGTTGAATTAATAGTGAACCCAAATAATCAATATTCTAACTGGTATCAATTTGGATTTAACTGGATGAATGAGAAACCCCAATCTCTCAAACATGAGTTTAACAACTGAAACAGATAATTCAGCTGCTTCCCGAGTCTTCCCTATAATTAAGATATCATCCAAATAAGCCATTACAATATGACCTTGTATCCGGAGTAGCCCCAGTACTGGCTTTAGCCAGTAAATAATCTAGGAGCCAAGGTTAATTAATTAGGCAGTGTTTTAAATTGCCATTACTGCCTCATCCAGCTACATTTCAAATATCTCCGAGGATCCTTATGAACAGGCACTGAGTAATAACCATATAATAACCATATAACAATTACAGCACGGAAACAGGCCATCTCGACCCTTCTAGTCCGTGCCGAACACGTATTCTCCCCTAGTCCCATATACCTGCGCTCAGACCATAACCCTCCATTCCTTTCCTGTCCATATAACTATCCAATTTATTTTTAAATGATAAAAACGAACCTGCCTCCACCACCTTCACTGGAAGCTCATTCCACACAGCCACCACTCTCTGAGTAAAGAAGTTCCCCCTCATGTTACCCCTAAACTTCTGTCCCTTAATTCTCAAGTCATGTCCCCTTGTTTGAATCTTCCCTACTCTCAGTGGGAAAAGCTTATCCACGTCAACTCTGTCTATCCCTTTCATCATTTTAAAGACCTCTATCAAGTCCCCCCTTAACCTTCTGTGCTCCAAAGAATAAAGCCCTAACTTGTTCAACCTCTCTCTGTAACTTAGTTGCTGAAACCCAGGCAACATTCTAGTAAATCTCCTCTGTACTCTCTCTATTTTGTTGACATCCTTCCTATAATTAGGCGACCAAAATTGTACCCCATACTCCAGAATTGGCCTCACCAATGCCTTGTACAATTTTAACATTACATCCCAACTTCTATACTCAATGCTCTGATTTATAAAGGCCAACACACCAAAAGCTTTCTTTACCACCCTATCTACATGAGATTCCACTTTCACGGAACTGTGCACAGTTATTCCCAGATCCCTCTGTTCACCTGCATTCTTCAATTCCCTACCATTTACCATGTACGTCCTATTTTGATTTGTCCTGCCAAGATGTAGCACCTCACACTTATCAGCATTAAACTCCATCTGCCATCTTTCAGTGCACTCTTCCAACTGGCATAAATCTCTCTGTAGACTTTGAAAATCTACTTCATTATCCACAACCCCACCTATCTTAGTATCATCTGCATGCTTACTAATCCAATTTACCACACCATCATCCAGATCATTGATGTACATGACAAACAACAGTGGACCCAACACAGATCCCTGTGGCACCCCACTAGTCACTGGCCTCCAACCTGACAAACAACCATCCACCATTACTCTCTGGCATCTCCCATTCAGCCACTGTTGAATCCATCTTGCTATTCCACCATTAATACCCAACCATTGAACCTTCTTAACCAACCTTCCATGAGGAACCTTGTCAAAGGCCTTACTGAAGTCCATATATACAACATCCACTGCTTTACCCTCATCAATTTCCCGAGTAACCTTTTCAAAAAATTCAAGAAGATTAGTCAAACATGACCTTCCAGGCACAAATCCATGTTGACTGTTCCTAATCAGACCCTGTTTATCCAGATGCTTATATATATTATCTCTAAGTATCCTTTCCATTAATTTGCCCACCACTGACGTCAAACTAACAGGTCTATAATTGCTAGGTTTACTCTTAGACCCCTTTTTAAACAATGGAACAACATGCACATTACGCCAATCCTCTGGCACTATTCCCGTTTCTAATGACATTTGAAATATTTCTGTCATAGCCCCTGCTATTTCTACACTAACTTCCCTATGTAATATGCATCCTTTAGATCTATACAAGCCATATAACATCCTCTGGAAACCAATTGCTTGGCAGTAACAAATGTTTCCATTTTGAAATATTTATACTGCACAAAAGGATTAAGGCTCATCAGGTCAAGGATGATTTGACTCCCACCATCCTTCTTTGGCCTAGGAAAAATGTTTGACACGAATTGGTGAGGTTGATAAACCGCCTTCTCAATTACCCCTTTTTTTATATAACTTCAATTTCAGCTTGAACCTCCAAATTCTCTTTTTGTGAGAAAATGAGTGCCCGACTTGGTGCACGCTGTGTGGATGGACGCAAATTGGGAAGGAATTCAATTCGAAATCCTTGTATACTGTGCAGTATAAACAGATCTGATATTATCCCATACCATTCCTACAGAAACAAGTGCAACCTCCCCCCCAACTGGTAGGTGACTCTCACTTAATATGTTACGACAAGAACCATACCCACCTACCTCCACGGTTACCAGTGGAATTCTCTGTCCCCTGGTTCTGGTGGGAAAAGGCATGTTTGCCCGTGCTCCTGCTGGAGTGTGCCAGCTGCGCATATTGAATGGCTAGCTTGGCCCTTGACCGGTTTCAGCAAACCTCTTGTATGGATACTGCTGCCGAAGCGTTCTGCTGGTCATTGGCGCTTTGATGCGCCCGACCGTTCTTGCCTCGTCATCCAGCTCTTTAACTCTTTTTGCGAGGTCTTCACCAAACAACAGATTCGGTGGCTGGATATTGCTGGGCTTACACAGAGCGGTGAACTTCAGTTGATGGGAGGGCGGATGGTGCTCTTTCTCAGGCAATTTATCTCGAAATGCATATTGCACATGAGAGCCAGGGCATCCTGCTGTATATCAGACAGGTGCTCTCCATCCACCGACCTGGCGAACGCCATAATGCCCGAAGCAAGCAGCTTCAGCACCCTCTGAAGCCTCATTTCCTGAGCCCTGATGCCTATGCCCATATGATCCCAGATAGCGTGGTTTACTGCCGGCACTTTGAGCAGGATACAATTAGCCAGGGTGTCGTATGTTTTGGCCGTTTCATCTATGGTCAGTTCTTGAAGCTGGTGTGAGGCCAAGGAATTAATACTTGTAGGCAACTCTTCACCCAACGGCTCTCCTGAGTCTGTTGGGATGGCAAATCTTGCTGCCAGGAATGGTACCTCTGACTCGTGCCCTTCATCACTTGGGGTAGCCTCCACTGCTAAACCCACAGACTCAGCGTCAGAATCATACTGACCCGGTATGCTCTCCTCCTCCAAGAGGGAGACATTAAGCAGCCCTGTAGCAGGTGCCGCTGGCGCAGGCTCTCTAAGAGGCCGGCGCTGACACAACTGCTCCTGTTGGAGTGTATCTTGGTGGAGCATCCTCTCCATCAGGAGCTCCATCCTGGATAACCATCCAAATATGTTATCCATTACCGGAGGGGAACCCTCCCGGCACAACTCGTCTGAGTCCACTGGCCGTGCAGACTTTCTAGTGGCTTTGCGCCCCAAAGGTGCAGCCACGGTGCTCTCAGACACCAAGTCTGCAGTCTCTGGTCGTACCGCTAGCGACTCAGTATGTGAGTCGCTGCGCAATGCTTCAGACGTATTGACGCGCATGCGGACTGGCGGGGTTCTTCACGGAATCACTCACGTGACTCCGAAGTAAAATTTAATTCAGTTTTCTTAATTTTTAAGAAAGTTATGGGCTTTTGACTGTCCTCGATCACAGCTTTTGTGTTAAGTCAATGGAAAAGCAACAGGGAACAAGATGCTAATTTCCGAGTATGAAAATGGCCATGACGTTTATAATACTGAAGATATGAAAGTGAATTGGGTGTCAAATTAAACTTATTTTTATGTTTTATCTGATGGGATAAATTGCAAACTTGATTTTTAAAATCTCTAACATAGAAACATAGAAAATCGGTGCAGGAGTAGGCCATTCGGCTCTTCGAGCCTGCACCGCCATTCAATATAATCATGGCTGATCATCCAACTCAGTATCCTGTACCTGCCTTCTCTCCATACCCCTTGATACCTTTAGCCACAAGGCCCACATCTACCTCACTGTTAAATATAGCCAATGAACTGGCCTCAACTACCTTCTGTGGCAGAGAATTCCAGAGATTCACCACTTTCTGTGTGAAAAATGCTTTTCTCATCTCGGTCCTAAAAGATTCCCCCTTATCCTTAAACTGTGACCCCTTGTTCTGGACTTCCCCAACATCGGGAACAATCTTCCTGCATCCAATAGATGCTTCCAATCTTCCTGCTTCCAATGGAGTTTAATGCTGATAAATGTGAGGTGTTACACCTTGGCAGGACAAATCAAAATAGGACGTACATGGTAAATGGTAGGGAATTGAAGAATACAGTTGAACAGAGGGATCTGGGAATAACCGTGCATAGTTCCTTGAATCTCATGTAGATAGGGTGGTAAAGAAAGCTTTTGG